>NW_026606316.1:97500-112500 GCF_029834395.1 Sorex fumeus | reverse complement strand
GCCGAGGGTGCCCCAGGGAGGGCGAACCCTCCGCGGGCCGGGATGCCCCAAAGGCGGGGCCCCGGCACCCGGCGACGGCCATCGCCGCCGCCACCGCCGCCAACGGCCCACCGCGGGAATCTCACCACCCGAGGCCTCCGAGCACAAGGGCGGTCCCGCGGCAGCCGAGGACGGACGACGACGACGACGACGGCCACCCTGCCACCGGGCGGGCAAGACTCGAGCTACACCCCGGCCACGACCACCGCCAGCGCGGACAGGCCAGGCGCCCCCGACGACTCGTCCCGGCCCTCAAACGCGGAGGTCACCGGCCGACGGCGAGACCGACACCCCCGACACCGGTGAGACGCACGCCCACCCCCCGCCGCTCGACGCACGTGCCTCCGACCGACCCCTCCGGGCTAAACGAGGCCCGTTCTGGGAGGGGTCAGCCGCTCCAGAGGCACGGCGAGACCGGCAGGGGGCAGGGCACGACCTGCACCGGGCGAGAGAGCGGACGCCACTGACGGGCGACCCCCACGCGAGGGGGAACACGGGGGCCAAAGCACCACCGGGCTCCGCACGGGCACACAGCCTCCCCTGGGGAGGGGCCCGAGGGGCCGGGGGGTCCGGGCCCGCGAGGGCCGGGGCAACGCAGCACACGCGCCGGGTGGGCTCCGAGGGGAAAACGCGAGAGGGAGGCGCCCGCCGCCGGGACCGACCGGGCCACCGGGAAAACTCTGCACGGGAATCCCACCGCCCAACGACCAAGGGCGGTCCCGCACCCACGCCCGGGACGCCGGCCGGCCCGACGGCCGACCCACCGACGCGCGCTCCACCACGGAAGCCACAGCCGCGCACGGCACCGCGGTGCCCCGACCGGCGGGGACCCGGATGGTCCAGCGCCAACCACCGACACCCGTTCCCCAGCCCCAACGCGAGGCAGGGAAGGCCGACGGCGCCCAGAGCCTCCACAAACCGCTCTTCCTCTTCCCTCTGCCCATCCGAGTCCTGCCGGAGGGTCCGGGTACCCAGACGGCAACGTCCAGTCACTCGGGGGCACGCCACCGCGCGGACCGCGCGAGAGCGTCTCGCTCGGCTGGGGGCCGAGAGCACGCACACCCCGAAGCCGGGCTCCGCAGCACCACCGCCGGCTGCGGCACACACAGACACGGGAGCGGACAGCGTGTCGTCCCCCCCCCACGGGAAGCACGGCTCCCGCGGGGCAGAGCGGGGGATCGCGCGGGCATAGGTCGGGTCCAGGAAGCGAGACCATACCCGCGCACACGCCCGTCTTCTCCGACCGCGCACACACGGGCCCATCCGAGCCCCGACCACCGACACGACGCCCCGACGCCGGGACGCCGGCTCGGCCCGGCGGGACCCTCCCCCGACGGGGGGAGGCGCGGGCCGCGGTAGGCAAAGAGCGAGGGCGCTCGGCACCCCCCCACGTCTGGGGGGAATGACGGCGGAAGCCTCTCCCCGCCACAGGGCGGCGGGGAAGGGCAGGCTCTGCTACCGGTGGCTGACAGCGCAGGTAGAGGAGGGGCAGCAGCTGGGGGATCCGGTACCCCAAAGGCACCCTCTCGGATCGCTAGAGAAGGAGTATTCTCCGCCGAGGGGGCGCCGCCCCCCGACCTAGGCCGGCTGCCCCGCTTCTCCGGGCTCCCCCGACTCGAGTGGGGGGGGGTCTGCCGTAGTGGTCCGGTGGCCGAGCCCCGCCGAAGCAAGACCGACCAGAAGCGTGAGCGTCCGCGGTCAGGTCCGTTGTGTGCTGGGTCCGCGGGAGGGCCCGCCGCCCCTCCGCAGCACCCGGCAGACGGCCCCCGCCCACCACGGCGGGTGACCGGCTTCCGCCCCCGCAACGGGAGAGGAGCGGAAACCCCGGACAGAGCGAGAGAGAGCCCCCAAGGGGGGGGGCCACCTCGTCTCCCAGAGCCCGGCACAACGACAACCCACCGCCGCCGCTCACGCGCCCGCGCGCGCTAGAGCCAGTTAATGCGAGGCACGCGGGCACGCGCCCGAGAAACGGAGGCCGCCCAACCGCCCACGACCCAAGCGGCGGGCCGCAAGGGGGCGAACGGCAAGGCGACTCCCGTGTGACAAAACAACGACCGGCTCGACCCCCAGAGGGGAACACCACCGAACGAGGAGAGCCCAAAGAGGGCAGGACCGCGAAGCCAGGTGACGGGGAAACGGCACCACCGGCTCGGCCTCAGGCACCTGACAGGACGACCTGGAGCGCTCCAGGGGCACCACCGAGGGCCGGTTGAGGCACGGCAGCGCGCGCCACCGCCGGGCGGCCCCACCCCGCCGCGGGGAGGGGCCGGCTCGAGAGAACGGGAACCTGGGACGGTCCCGACAGAGCGAGGGTTGTCCACCGTGTCAGACGACCCCGAAAAGCCCACTCCCTGTGCACCAAGCAGGAGAGCGGCAAGAACGGGATCGGGCCGGGGTCCGCACCCCTGAACGCCCCGCCCCACCGCGAGGTGGGGGAGAAGCGAGAGGCCCGCTGGCAGAACGAGAAGAGCGGTCCCATTCACGTGGAATGTCCGTCCCTCGTCTGGCGCGGCTTAGGCCCGGCCCGGGAGAGCACACCAGCACCACATCGATCAGCAAGGAAAGGATGCGAGAAGCGAGCGGCCACCGGTCCCCCCGGACGAGGAGGGGACCGGACCCCGAAGGAGAGCGAGCAAAGGACAGCAACCCTCCGGAGAGGGGAGAGGCCCGTTTCAGCCTTTGCCCACCCTTCTGACCTCGGGGTGATTCCGGACCCCGACCGGACAACCCCCTCCAACGAGAGCGAGACTGCCTGACACGCAGCGGGCACGGGGGCCCGCGGGACTGGGGGAGGTCCGTTCACATCGGGGCCGCGGACGCCGGGCTGAACTCGGGCGCCTTAGGCCGGAGGTTGACAGCCACGGCTGGGACACTGCCCCCAGGTGCACGCGAGAGCCGGCGCACAGGGCCCAGGCGGGCGGCTCGAGCGGCGGGAGGCCAGGGAGGAAGTCCTCAAGACAGGCCCCGACCATCCCACACGCACCCGGGGGAACGACGGTCCCGATCCTCACGGCAGAGAGCCACCGAGAGAGAGCGTGTCAGCACACATCTCGCGGTCCAAACCGGTCCCGTCGCACGGGAAAAGGACCGATGTCGGAAACGGGACCGATCTGCATCTTCCCGCCGCACCTCTGGAACAGGGACCCGGCAACTGGCACCCAGGAGAGCCCCATCGCCCCGAGTCCCGGAGCTCCACGGGACAACTGGTCGACCCCGTGACTCGGCATGGTCGAAGCTGCGCCCGAAGCCACGCGACGACCCCACGGCGGCGGCGGCGGCGGCGGCGGCGGCGGCGGCGGCGGCCCGGAGGTCAAAGCCAGCTCGGGAAGGCTAAGGGGATAGATAGATTCAGAAGCCCAGAAACACCGCGGCGGGAAATCAAACAAAACTAAGTCCTCTTCCTTCTCGGGGCCGCGGACCAGGCGCCCCCACGGGCTCACGGCCGGAACCCGTCACCGTGCACCGATGCACCGCCCGCTGACCGGCCAAGGGCGGCACGCGTTCAGCCCGGCCATCGGCCCCGCTCCGAGACGCTGCGGACCGACCCTGGAGCTACGAGGCGCGGGCTCAAGCCGGCGCAGGGCCCTGTGCGCCCGGGCCGCCCCGTGCTCGGGCCGGCCATCGGCCCCTCTCCGAGCCGCTGAGGACCCCGGAGCTGGCTACGCGGCACCCGCCGGCCAAAGGTCGGGCCACACGCCCGGGCCGCCCCGCTCTCGCGCCGGCCACCGGCCCCGCTCCGAGCCGCTGCGCACCCTGGAGCTAGCTACGCGGCACCCGCCGGCCGAGGGACGGGCCACGCGCCCGGGCCGCCTCGCGCTCGGGCCGGCCATCGGCCCCTCTCCGAGCCGCTGAGGACCCCGGAGCTGGCTACGCGGCACCCGCCGGCCAAGGGTCGGGCCACACGCCCGGGCCGCCCCCCTCTCGCGCCGGCCACCGGCCCCGCTCCCGAGCCGCCGAGGACCCTGGAGCTAGCTAGCTACGCGGCACCCGCCGGCAGAGTGCTGGTCGACCCGCCCCGGCAGCCAGGCCCGGCGCCGGCACCCGCCGGCGAAGGCAACACAGCCTCCCTCAAGAGCCTGCAGTTCCAAGCTCCACCGCCGGTCCTCGCGGGCTGGCGCCTCGACAGCGGGACCAATGTCGACTCGGACGCCGACATCCTGGAACGCCGCCTCGGGCAGTGAAACCGAAACGCTGCCGTCACCCCAGAGGAGCTCCGGCGCCATATAAAAGCGGACGGCAGGTGGCGCCCGAGCAACCTCAGCGGGATCGCCATCCCCCACCCCGCTCCGAACTGCTGCGGACCCTAGAGCTACACGACACGGGCTCAAGCGGGCACAAGGACGGCCACGGGCAAGGGCGTCCACGGGCTCGGGCAGCCATAGACCCAACTCGCTCCGGGCCGCTGCCGGCCCCGGGGCTTAGCTCCGCGGCACCCGCCGGCCGAGGGCCGGGCCCCGCTCCGGGCCGCTGCCGACCACGGGCCTTAGCTCCGCGGCACCCGCCGGCCGAGCGCCGGGCCGCGCGCCCGGGCCGCCCCGCGCCCGGCCCGGCCCTCGGCCCCGCTCCGGGCCGCTGCCGGCCCCGGGGCTTAGCGCCGCGGCACCCGCCGGCCGAGGACCGGGCCACGCGCCCGGGCCGCCCCGCGCCCGGCCCGGCCCGGCCCGGCCCTCGGCCCCGCTCCGGGCCGCTGCCAACCCCGGGGCTTAGCTCCGCGGCACCCGCCGGCCGAGGGCCGGGCCGCGCGCCCGGGCCGCCCCGCGCCTGGCCCGGCCCTCGGCCCCGCTCCGGGCCGCTGCCGGCCCCGGGGCTTAGCTCCGCGTCACCCGCCGGCCGAGCGCCGGGCCGCGCGCCCGGACCTCCCCGCGCCCGGCCCGGCCCGGCCCGGCCCGGCCCTCGGCCCCGCTCCGGGCCGCTTGCCGACCCTGGAGCTACGGCGCCACCCGCCGCCGGGGTGCTGGTCGACCCGCCCGGGCAGCCAGCCCCGGCGCCGGCACCCGGCTGCGAAGGCAACACGGCCTCCCTCAAGAACCTGCAGTTCCAATCTCCACCGTCGCTCCTCGCGAGGTGGCGCCTTGACAGCGGGCCCGAAGTCGACTCGGACGCCGACATCCTGGAACGCCGCCTCGGGCAGTGCGAGCGAATCGCTCCCGTCAGCCCAGAGGAGCTCCGGCGCCGTAGAAAAGCGGACGGCAGGTGGCGCCCGAGCAACCTCAGCGCGATCGATCGCCACCCCGCCCCGCGCGACTCCTGTGGAGGGAAACTAAATCCCACCGCCCCTCCCTCCCCTCGAGAAACAGGCAGGGCCGTTGGGGATGGAGAGGAGGACAATTCCCCCCCACCCCCACAAAAACTAAAACCACCCCCCACCACTCAGTGCGTGTGTTTGAGCGCGCGGGCCCGCCTGCCTGTTCTGTGTCTGTGTGCGTGCGTCCGTGTCCATCTCCGTCTCCCTCTCGGCCTCTGCGTGCCTGTTTGGGGTTCACAGCGGACTGGATGGACAAGGCACCCAGAGCTCAGAAGATCCACCCAATCCCGATGAACTTGACGAAAAGACCGGGGAGGACCCGTCCGTCTGTCAGGGGCCAACCTCCTTGGAGGAATAGGCGACGCAACCCGAGAGAGAGAGAGAGAGAGAGAGAGAGAGAGAGAGAGAGAGAAAGAGCGTTCCGGTTCGTTGTTCCCCGGCTCCCTCCCTGGGGACAACAAGAAGATGCGGCGGCGGTGGCGGTGGCGTGAGACATGAAGCGGCTCTAGGAAATCATCGGAGCTGGGTCCGCAGAAAGGAGCGGTTCGGGTTCGCCCCGGCGGGGTTTCGTGGAGATTTCCACCAAGGAACCGGCACCGTGGCCCTCTCGGGCGAACGGGCACCCTCGGGAACGAGCACACCCTCGTCGTGGCCACTCGCGAAGCTAAATGCAGGACGTTGTGCAGTGTGGCGCGGCGGCGGCGGCGGCGGCGGCGCCCACATCGAGAGAGCGCACGACCACCCGCTCGTTTCTCTTCACCATTTCCCGAATCGGTCACTGTGAAGCGGTGGTGTTGCGGGGGCGGGCGGGCGTGAGTGAGTGGGTGGGTGGGTGGGTGCGTGCGCGAGTGCGTGTTTCACGTGGCTTAATGCGTTTTAAAACGACCTCGAGATGGAGCCGTGACACCACGAACCTAAGGGACACGTGAGGCTGGGGACATAGCCGAGGGGTCCGGGTCCGGATGGCAGAAAAAAAAAAATAGAACGGGAGTCAAGTCAGGCACCTGTGCCACACGTGAACTATGGGCAGCTTGCACCCCGTGACCCCGGTTGGAATCTCTGGAGATGGACACGGAGGGAAGACGGAGGGATGGGGAGGGACGGGGGGAGGGAAGAAAGTTTTGTCCGTTTGTCCCTGTACTTCACGGCGATTCATTCAAGACGTTTATAAAAAAAAATACATATATATGTACACATATATATAATATACACGCATACATATGTACGTACGTACGTACGTGTGTACGTATGTATAAAAAGAAAAACAAGCAACCGTAAGCGAGCGAGCGAGCGAGCGAGCAAGCAAGCAAGCAAGCAAGCAAAAGCCAAGAAGGAAGCAAGCAAGCATGCAAGCGAGCCAGCCAGCAAAAAGAGTACGTACGAGTCCGTGGATAGACGCGCAGCGCGTCTCATGCTAAGTGAAATGAGTCAGAAAGAGAGGGACAGCCGGAGAAGGGACTGCACTCGTGGGTGGAGGGTCCAACCACATCCCATGAGGCTCGCACCTAAGGAGAGCAGATACACGGCCGGCCGGCACGAGAAGATTGCTCCCTAGCTGGAAGCCTGCCTCATGAGCCAAGGGGAGAAGGCAGCTGGAAGAGAGAAGGGAAGTTTCTCTTGACAGGGGTGCCTGTCAAGAGGTGGCACGTTCGCCCTGGAGGGAGGGGCGGAGGAGTTGAAGCCGGCAAGGCAGGCGGGGCCCCCCCCCCCCCCCCCCCCCCCGCTGCGGCGGCGGCTTGAGTGGCAGGGAAACGCCCTGCCGCTTTGCTAGCGCTCCAGCCTCCAAATCCCCGCAAACCCTCCAAATCCTTTTCGTGTCCCTCTTCCCTCCCTCACGGCCGTGAATAGGGAATAGGGACACGAAAAGGATTTGGAGAATTCGCTGCTGGTCCGAATGATGTCCGTTTCAGCCTGGTGGAGCCAGTATGGAGACTTCTCAGTCCGTGGAAAGGCGAGCTGCTTGGCCTGAGTATGGCTGGCCTTGGGTGGCTGTGGACCCAGGTTCGGTCCCTGGCACTCCAAGGGGTCATGGAAATCACTCATTCAGCAAGAAAGAGTACGTATTTATTTAAATAAATAACGAATACGACCACGACCACGACCATCCTGTTGTTCGTCGCTTGCCTGGAGCAGGCCCCACCCTGAGATTTTGAAACAGTGCCCTATTCAAGGCTGTTTCAGGCTTAGGAGAATGAGACTACAAAAAATAATGACTACATTTAAAAAAAAAAAAAACAAGTGAGTTCATGTCAATAAGCAAGCCAGTCAAGCCAGCAGAGCAAGCCAGCAAGCAAGCAAGCAAGGAAGCAAGCAAGCGAGCGAGCGAGCGAGCGAGCGAGCGAGCGAGCGAGCGAGCAAGCAAGCAAGCAAGCAAGCAAGCCAGCCGACAAGCAAGCAGGCAACAAGCAAGCGAGCGACAGAGTCCACCCTGACCACCGACCGAACCAAATAGAGGAGCAAGCAGGGCCTGGATAGGGGCGGTGGAGAATGAGACCCATCCTTATGACTGGTATTTGGCCTATTGGGTACGAAGGATCTTGGATCCCGAAGAAAATGATGGCTCGAGGAACCGGTCGGGATGGGAGATGTGTGCTGAAAGTAGAAAAAGGGCCAAACATGATGACCTCTCAGTGTCTGTATTGCAAAGCATAAACCCCGAAAAGAGGGGAGAGGGAGAGGGAGAGGGTGAGGGAGAGAGAATGGGGAATATGTGTCTGCCACAGAGGCAGGGAGGCAGGGGGAGGGTGTGTGCCTCTGTGTGTGTGTGTGTGTGTGTGTGTGTGTGTGTGTGTGTGTGTGTGTGTAGGCGGGGTTATAATGCCCGGGATATTGGTGGTGGGAAATGTGCACTGGTGGAGGGATGGGTGTTTGATCATTGTGTGACTGTCCCCCAAACATGAAAGCTTGTAAAGATCTCACAGGTGAGTCAATAAAATTTAAAAAAAAAAAAGTGCCATGGTTTCCTTCCCCCCCCCACCCCCCCCCCGGGGAATTTTATCAATGATACGTGTTTTCTGTTCACAGTACTTTGAAGCTACTGCATCTTCACCAAAGCTCCTTCACCACCACCACCACCACCACCACCACCACCACCACCACCACCACCACCACCGCCCTCGCACCCCCCCCCCCCGCCCCACCTCTCCCCAGGCTTTGTGTCACTTGATCAGCCCACGGGGGAGGGGGAGGCGTGGGGGGGGGCGGAGGGGGCGGAGGAGGCGGGTCTTTACATCGAGAAAACCAGGGCCGCAGAGTCAAGGAGGATTGATTTGGCCTCCACGAAGGCTGTTTCTTGAAGTGCCCAGGAAGGAGGGAGGAGTTTTCTCCCGAGCCGCGGTTTTCCCTTTCTCTTGCTCCCCTTTCTCCTGCTCCCCTCCCCCGCCCGCCAGCGACAAGCTGAAAGAGGTCACCCACCCTACCACCTCCCATTCCAACCCCACCTCTGAGGTGCTTGTCCAAAGCCTACACCCACCCAAGAGCGCTTAGCAGATCTTATCTCCAAGGAAGATACCGACAGAGAGCGGCATCTCTTCCTCTTCCCCCGCCCTCACCCTCTGGGCGGGCTGGACGGTCGTGGGGGGGGCGGGGCGGGGCGGGGCGGGGCGGGGCGGAACGGCGGGAGCCCGGGAGCCCCGGAGCCCCGGAGCCCCGGGCGGGCGGCAATTGTCATGCAAAAAGAGGCGACCGGGCCCGCCGGCTTGGAGTCAGGTTCCCTCTGGCCTCTGAGCACACGGATCTTTGTGATTGATTGATTGATTGATTTTTTTGAAGGAAAATGAAACCAAAACCCTGGTTCAAGGACCACAACTCCCGGGAAGCTCTGGGGCCGCCACGACCATGGGCACCGCCCACCGAGATGGTTCCCGCCGCCTTCCCCTCCCCTCCCCTCCCCTCCCCTCCCCTCCCCGCCGTGTCCGTTCCTTCCTGTCCGTTCTCGGTCTCCTTCTCTCCCCCACCGCCACCCCCACCCGAAAAGCGCCCCCCCCCCCCCCCCCCCCCGCCACCCTCCGGCTAGAGAATTCGGGCGGGGGTTTCCTAGGAAAGTCCTGCAAGCATCTCAGATAGATTTAAAAGAGAGGCTTCAGCTTGATCACAGGCACTGGCTTTCATACCCCCCCCCCCCCCGCCACCCCCCGCCCCCAACACACACTTGCAGCAAAAGCAAGCCAAAGAAAGAAAGCAAAAGCATGCGCCCTTTGATTCCAAGACTTAGAGTACGAGTGTGAATGATCTTTCTCCCCAACCTTTGCCTGAAGTTTGTTTCTATGAGTCCATTGGCATGTCCTTCGAGAAAAATAAAATGAGATAAAATAATTCGACAATGAAGAAAGAAAGAAAGAAAAGCAAGCAAGCAAGCAAGCAAGCAAGCAAGCAAGCAGGCAAGCAAGCTCGCTTGCCTTGAGCAGGCCCCAGCCTGAGATTTTTTAAAAAGTGCCATATTCAAGGCTGTGTCAGGCTTAGGGGAATGAGACCCATCCTTGTGACTGGTATTTGGCATATATTTGGGTACGCCACAGGGAGTTTGCCAGACTCTGCGGTGTGGGCAGATGACATTCGGTAGCCTGCCGGTTTGTCCAAAAAATAATGACTGCATTTAAAAAAAAAAAAAAGTGAGTTCATGTCAACAAGCAAGCCAGCAAAGCCAGCAGAGCGAGCGAGCGAGCAAGCAAGCAAGCAAAAGCAAGCAAGCAAGCTAGCCGACAAGCTGCCCCCCCCCCCGCCCCCAACACACACTTGCAGCAAAAGCAAGCCAAAGAAAGCAAAAGCATGCGCCCTTTGATTCCAAGACTTAGAGTACGAGTGTGACTGATCTTTCTCCCCAACCTTTGCCTGAAGTTTGTTTCTATGAGTCCATTGGCATGTCCTTCGAGAAAAATAAAATGAGATAAAATAATTTGACAATGAAGAAAGAAAGAAAGAAAGAAAAGCAAGCAAGCAAGCAAGCAAGCAAGCAAGCAAGCAAGCTCGCTCGCTTGCCTTGAGCAGGCCCCAGCCTGAGATTTTTTAAAAAGTGCCATATTCAAGGCTGTGTCAGGCTTAGGGGAATGAGACCCATCCTTGTGACTGGTATTTGGCATATATTTGGGTACGCCACAGGGAGTTTGCCAGACTCTGCGGTGTGGGCAGATGACATTCGGTAGCCTGCCTGCCGGTTTGTGTAAAAAATAATGACTACATTTAAAAAAAAATGTGAGTTCATGTTAATAAGCAAGCCAGCAAAGCCAGCAAAGCCAGCAGAGCGAGCAAGCGAGTAAGCAAGCAAGCAAGCAAGCAAGCAAGCAAGCAAGCAAGCAAACCAGCAAACCAGCAAGCAAGCAAGCAAGAAAGCAAGCAAGCAAGCAAGCAAGCAAGCAAGCAAGCAAGCAAGCAAGCAAGCAAGCAAGCAAGCAAGCAAACCAGCAAACCAGCAAACCAGCAAACCAGCAAGCCAGCAAGCACGCACGCAAGCAAGCAAGCTAGCAAGCCAGCAAGCTAGCCGACAAGCAGGCAACAAGCAAGCGAGCGACAGAGTCCACCCTGAACACCGACAGAACAAAATAGAGAAGCAGGGCCTGGATAGGGGCGGTGGAGCATGGGCACGGGTGGAGGGATGGGTACTGGATGATGGTATGTCGCCGATCATGGTAAGACAGACACGTGAGCACGAAAATTTGTCAGTCTGTCCCTGTCCCTCCAGCTTGTCCCTTCGCGAAAAAATTTAAAAAAAAAAAAAAAAGAGGAAAGCCAGCCGGCCGGCCAGCCGGCCGGCCAGCCAGCAAGCCGGCAAGGAAAAGAGTACATCCTGAGGAGATACCGACAGGACCAAATAGAGAATTATATACATAAAAAAGCTATTTATTAAAAAAATAGGTTTATGAGAGGGAGGGAGGGAGAGAGGGAGGGAGGAGAGAGAGAGAGAGAGAGAGAGAGAGAGAGAGAGAGAGAGAGAGAGAGAGAGAGAGAGAGAAGCCAGCCTGCCAACCAAACAGCACATCCCGAGCGCACACAGGACCAAAGAGGCAAAGCAGGGCCTGGATGTTGCTGGTGGAGCACGGGCACGGGTGGACGGACGGGTACTCACTCACTCACTCACTCACTCACTCACTCACTCACTCCCGGGGTCATGGTCTGACAAACCCGGGAGCAGGAAAGTTTGTCGGTCTGTCCTTGTGCCTCCCGGTGATCCATCGTGAAAAAAATTTATTAAAAAAAAAATGATAAAAAAAAAAAAAAAGAGGAAAGCCAGCCGGCCGGCCAGCAAGCCGGCAAGGAAAAGAGTACATCCTGAGGAGATACCGACAGGACCAAATAGAGAATTATATACATAAAAAAGCTATTTATTAAAAAAATAGGTTTATGAGAGGGAGGGAGGGAGAGAGGGAGGGAGAGAGAGAGAGAGAGAGAGAGAGAGAGAGAGAGAGAGAGAGAGAGAGAGAGAGAAGCCAGCCTGCCAACCAAACAGCACATCCCGAGCGCACACAGGACCAAAGAGGCAAAGCAGGGCCTGGATGTTGCTGGTGGAGCACGGGCACGGGTGGACGGACGGGTACTCACTCACTCACTCACTCACTCACTCACTCACTCACTCACTCCCGGGGTCATGGTCTGACAAACCCGGGAGCAGGAAAGTTTGTCGGTCTGTCCTTGTGCCTCCCGGTGATCCATCGTGAAAAAAATTTATTAAAAAAAAAATGATAAAAAAAAAAAAAGAGGAAAGCCAGCCGGCCGGCCAGCAAGCCGGCAAGGAAAAGAGTACATCCTGAGGAGATACCGACAGGACCAAATAGAGAATTATATACATAAAAAAGCTATTTATTAAAAAAAAATAGGTTTATGAGAGGGAGGGAGGGAGGGAGGGAGAGAGAGAGAGAGAGAGAGAGAGAGAGAGAGAGAGAGAGAGAGAGAGAGAGAGAGAGAGAGAGAAGCCAGCCGGGCAGGCAAAGAGTACATCCCGAGCCCACACAGGACCAAAGAGGCAAAGCAGGGCCTGGATGTTGCTGGTGGAGCACGGGCACGGTTGGACGGACGGGTACGCACTCACTCCCTCCCGGGTCATGGTCTGACGGACCCGGGAGCACGAAAGTTTGTCAGTCTGTCCCTGGGCCTCCCGGTGATCCATCGTGAAAAAAAATTATTTAAAAAAATTATATAAAAAAAAAAGAAAAAGAGGAAAGCCGGCAAGGAAAAGAGTGCATCCTGACTCATGGAATCGTGTCATAATGACTACATTAAAAAAAAAAAAAATACGTGAGTTGATGTCAATAGGCAAGCCAGCAAAGCTAAGAAAGCGAGCAAGCAAGCAAGCGAGCTAGCAAGCTAGCAAGCTAGCAAGCCAGCAAGCTAGCCAGCCAACAAGCAAGCAACAAACAAGCAAGCAAGCGAGCGACAGAGTCCACCCTGAACACCGACAGAACAAAATAGAGAAGCAGGGCCTGGATAGGGGCGGTGGAGCATGGGCACGGGTGGAGGGATGGGTACTGGATGATGGTATGTCGCCGATCATGGTAAGACAGACACGTGAGCACGAAAGTTTGTCAGTCTGTCCCTGTCCCTCCAGCTTGTCCCTTCGTGAAAAAAATTAAAAAAAAAAAAAAAAAAAAAGAGGAAAGCCAGCCGGTCAGCCAGCAAGCCGGCAAGGAAAAGAGTACATCCTGAGGAGGTACCGACAGGACCAAAAAGAGAAATATATATATATATATGTGTGTGTGTGTATATATATATGTGTGTGTGTGTGTGTGTGTGTGTGTGATTTATTAAAAAAATTAATTTATGAGAGAGAGAGAGAGAGAGAGAGAGAGAGAGAGAGAGAGAGAGAAGCCAGCCAGCAGGCCGGCCAGCCAGCCAAAGAGTACATCCCGAGCGCCGACAGGACCAAAGAGAAAAGCAGGGCCTGGATCTGGATCTTGCTGGTGGAGCCACGGCACGGGTGGACGGACGGGTACGCACTCACTCCCTCCCGGGTCATGGTCTGACGGACCCGGGAGCACGAAAGTTTGTCAGTCTGTCCCTGTGCCTCCCGGTGATCCATCGTGAAGAAATTGATTTAAAAAAAAAAAAAAAAAAAAAAAAAAAGAGGAAAAGCCAGCCGGCACAAGAGCACATCCTGAGTAGTACAGACAGGACAAAATGGAAAAGTTTTTTTTTTTTTTTTCTTTGCAAAATAGAAAAGCTGCGTGAGTGAGGTACCGGGAGGAAGGGAGGAAGCATGAAGTGGGTGTCGACAGGGAGGAATGCCCGTCCCTTGAAATCGGGGTGCAGTGTTCAAGGGCCTGGCGCAGTCACTTAGCTTGGGCCTCTTCTCCTGGTGCCGCCACACTCTCCGCCTCCCTCCCAGGGAAAGTGCTCTATGCTGAAGCCCCGTGGCACTGTTCCCCGGGCCACGCGCTCGCCTCCTCGCCCCCCACTGCCCCCCGCCCTTCCATGAACTCATTCGTGGACAATCCCTCAGTCAGGCAGGTCAGGTAGGTCCCGTTGGTTTCTTGAATTCAGAATGCCATCTCACTCCCCTTTGGACCCCAAATAGGAGTCGGCCTCCCACGCAGCACTCCCTCGGAGTTCTTCTCGAGAAAGGAAACCTCTGGGATTCCTCCCTCCCTCCCTCCCTCCCTCCCTCCCCCCCCCCCCTCCAGAGACTCCCCCTCTCCCCAACCAACCCCTGGCGGCGCGGATGATGACTCGGACTACACCAATGATCGATTTATGGATTGATTTATTGATTTCTTGGGGTGGGGGTGGGGGTGGGGGTGGGGGTGGGGGTGGGACCGAAAGCCGGGCGTGCCTGTACTGGTCTAACCGGTTTCGAGGCCGAGTCCGTCTTCCTGTAGAGCCGGAGAGGGCGGGTGGACCACAACTCCCAGAGTGCTCCACGTCGCCGCCGCCGCCGCCGCCGCCGCCGCCGCCGCCGCCGCCGCCGCCGCCGCCGCCGCCGCCGCCGCCGCCGCCGCCGCCGCCGCACCAAAGGGGGGGGAATGAATGAATGAATGAATCAATAGATAAAATAAAATCAAATAAAAATCAAGCAAAACAGAAACCAAAGGACTTTCTCAGAGAGCTGGTCATTGTCATACAGTCGCGCGCGCTCGACCGCTCAGGGAGTGAAATGAAAACAACTCCGCCGCCACCCCGACCCCGACCCCGACCCCGACCCCGACCCCGATCCCGATCCTCGATCCGTACCTTACCGTACCTTACCGTGCCTTACCGTACCGGTCTGTCCCCGCCCCTCCCCCTCCTGGAATACTGCCCGCAGGCGGCCTCCCTGCCGCCCCCTCCCCCACCGATGGGGGTGGGGAAGAAATAGAAAAGCGGCCACGAGGGGGCAGAAAGGTGCAGGAAGGGGAGGGGGGAAGGGAAAAAAAAGAGCTGCAGGAAGAACTAGGAAAAAAAAAAAAAAAAAACCAAAAAACAAAAGGCGCAGGAAGGAAAGGGGGGAGGGGAGCCGCCAGTCGTCAGCCGCCGCTCCAAAGACAGGGGCGCCGGCCGGCCGGCCTGGAGATCCGAGTGCCAGAGGGACGGACGGACGGACGGACCCGACCCGAAGCGAGGCGAGGCGAGGCGAGGCGAGGCGAGGCGAAGCGAAGCGAAGAAGTCTGCGCAGGGATGGATCTCCAGCGGGAGGAGAGGACGTGCGAAAGTGATGCAGAGAACCTCAGGAGCGAGCAAAGCGCGGAGCGCAGAGCCTGGAGCCCCGGAGGTTGAGTAGCCGGAACAGCCAAGCGGAGGCTCGTTGAAATATA
>NW_026606316.1:67500-85000 GCF_029834395.1 Sorex fumeus | reverse complement strand
ACGACGACGGCCACCCTGCCACCGGGCGGGCGAGACTCGCGCTACACCCCGGCCACGACCACCGCCAGCGCGGACAGGTCAGGCGCCCCCGACGACTCGTCCCGGCCCTCAAACGCGGAGGTCACCGGCCGACGGCGAGACCGACACCCCCGACACCGGTGAGACGCACGCCCACCCCCCGCCGCTCGACGCACGTGCCTCCGACCGACCCCTCCGGGCTAAACGAGGCCCGTTCTGGGAGGGGTCAGCCGCTCCAGAGGCACGGCGAGACCGGCAGGGGGCAGGGCACGACCTGCACCGGGCGAGAGAGCGGACGCCGCTGACGGGCGACCCCCACGCGAGGGGGAACACGGGGGCCAAAGCACCACCGGGCTCCGCACGGGCACACAGCCTCCCCTGGGGAGGGGCCCGAGGGGCCGGGGGATCCGGGCCCGCGAGGGCCGGGCGCAGCACACGCGCCGGGTGGGCTCCGAGGGGAAAACGCGAGAGGGAGGCGCCCGCCGCCGGGACCGACCGGGCCACCGGGAAAACTCTGCACGGGAATCCCACCGCCCAACGACCAAGGGCGGTCCCGCACCCACGCCCGGGACGCCGGCCGGCCCGACGGCCGACCCACCGACGCGCGCTCCACCACGGAAGCCACAGCCGCGCACGGCACCACGGTGCCCCGACCGGCGGGGACCCGGATGGTCCAGCGCCAACCACCGACACCCGTTCCCCAGCCCCAACGCGAGGCAGGGAAGGCCGACGGCGCCCAGAGCCTCCACAAACCGCTCTTCCTCTTCCCTCTGCCCATCCGAGTCCTGCCGGAGGGTCCGGGTACCCAGACGGCAACGTCCAGTCACTCGGGGGCACGCCACCGCGCGGACCGCGCGAGAGCGTCTCGCTCGGCTGGGGGCCGAGAGCACGCACACCCCGAAGCCGGGCTCCGCAGCACCACCGCCGGCTGCGGCACACACAGACACGGGAGCGGACAGCGTGTCGTCCCCCCCCCCACGGGAAGCACGGCTCCCGCGGGGCAGAGCGGGGGATCGCGCGGGCATAGGTCGGGTCCAGGAAGCGAGACCATACCCGCGCACACGCCCGTCTTCTCCGACCGCGCACACACGGGCCCATCCGAGCCCCGACCACCGACACGACGCCCCGACGCCGGGACGCCGGCTCGGCCCGGCGGGACCCTCCCCCGACGGGGGGAGGCGCGGGCCGCGGTAGGCAAAGAGCGAGGGCGCTCGGCACCCCCCCCACGTCTGGGGGGAATGACGGCGGAAGCCTCTCCCCGCCACAGGGCGGCGGGGAAGGGCAGGCTCTGCTACCGGTGGCTGACAGCGCAGGTAGAGGAGGGGCAGCAGCTGGGGGATCCGGTACCCCAAAGGCACCCTCTCGGATCGCTAGAGAAGGAGTATTCTCCGCCGAGGGGGCGCCGCCCCCCGACCTAGGCCGGCTGCCCCGCTTCTCCGGGCTCCCCCGACTCGAGTGGGGGGGGTCTGCCGTAGTGGTCCGGTGGCCGAGCCCCGCCGAAGCAAGACCGACCAGAAGCGTGAGCGTCCGCGGTCAGGTCCGTTGTGTGCTGGGTCCGCGGGAGGGCCCGCCGCCCCTCCGCAGCACCCGGCAGACGGCCCCCGCCCACCACGGCGGGTGACCGGCTTCCGCCCCCGCAACGGGAGAGGAGCGGAAACCCCGGACAGAGCGAGAGAGAGCCCCCAAGGGGGGGGCCACCTCGTCTCCCAGAGCCCGGCACAACGACAACCCACCGCCGCCGCTCACGCGCCCGCGTGCGCGAGAGCCAGTTAATGCGAGGCACGCGGGCACGCGCCCGAGAAACGGAGGCCGCCCAACCGCCCACGACCCAAGCGGCGGGCCGCAAGGGGGCGAACGGCAAGGCGACTCCCGTGTGACAAACAACGACCGGCTCGACCCCCAGAGGGGAACACCACCGAACGAGGAGAGCCCCAAGAGGGCAGGACCGCGAAGCCAGGTGACGGGGAAACGGCACCACCGGCTCGGCCTCAGGCACCTGACAGGACGACCTGGAGCGCTCCAGGGGCACCACCGAGGGCCGGTTGAGGCACGGCAGCGCGCGCCACCGCCGGGCGGCCCCACCCCGCCGCGGGGAGGGGCCGGCTCGAGAGAACGGGAACCTGGGACGGTCCCGACAGAGCGAGGGTTGTCCACCGTGTCAGACGACCCCGAAAAGCCCACTCCCTGTGCACCAAGCAGGAGAGCGGCAAGAACGGGATCGGGCCGGGGTCCGCACCCCTGAACGCCCCGCCCCACCGCGAGGTGGGGGAGAAGCGAGAGGCCCGCTGGCAGAACGAGAAGAGCGGTCCCATTCACGTGGAATGTCCGTCCCTCGTCTGGCGCGGCTTAGGCCCGGCCCGGGAGAGCACACCAGCACCACATCGATCAGCAAGGAAAGGATGCGAGAAGCGAGCGGCCACCGGTCCCCCCGGACGAGGAGGGGACCGGACCCCGAAGGAGAGCGAGCAAAGGACAGCAACCCTCCGGAGAGGGGAGAGGCCCGTTTCAGCCTTTGCCCACCCTTCTGACCTCGGGGTGATTCCGGACCCCGACCGGACAACCCCCTCCAACGAGAGCGAGACTGCCTGACACGCAGCGGGCACGGGGGCCCGCGGGACTGGGGGAGGTCCGTTCACATCGGGGCCGCGGACGCCGGGCTGAACTCGGGCGCCTTAGGCCGGAGGTTGACAGCCACGGCTGGGACACTGCCCCCAGGTGCACGCGAGAGCCGGCGCACAGGGCCCAGGCGGGCGGCTCGAGCGGCGGGAGGCCAGGGAGGAAGTCCTCAAGACAGGCCCCGACCATCCCACACGCACCCGGGGGAACGACGGTCCCGATCCTCACGGCAGAGAGCCACCGAGAGAGAGCGTGTCAGCACACATCTCGCGGTCCAAACCGGTCCCGTCGCACGGGAAAAGGACCGATGTCGGAAACGGGACCGATCTGCATCTTCCCGCCGCACCTCTGGAACAGGGACCCGGCAACTGGCACCCAGGAGAGCCCCATCGCCCCGAGTCCCGGAGCTCCACGGGACAACTGGTCGACCCCGTGACTCGGCATGGTCGAAGCTGCGCCCGAAGCCACGCGACGACCCCACGGCGGCGGCGGCGGCGGCGGCGGCGGCGGCGGCGGCGGCGGCGGCGGCGGCGGCGGCGGCGCCGGAGGTCAAAGCCAGCTCGGGAAGGCTAAGGGGATAGAGTCAGAAGCCCAGAAACACCGCGGCGGGAAATCAAACAAAACTAAGTCCTCTTCCTTCTCGGGGCCGCGGACCAGGCGCCCCCACGGGCTCACGGCCGGACCCCGTCACCGTGCACCGATGCACCGCCCGCTGACCGGCCAAGGGCGGCACGCGTTCAGCCCGGCCATCGGCCCCGCTCCGAGACGCTGCGGACCGACCCTGGAGCTACGAGGCGCGGGCTCAAGCCGGCCGAGGGACGGGCCACGCGCCCGGGCCGCCCCGCGCTCGGGCCGGCCATCGGCCCCTCTCCGAGCCGCTGAGGACCCCGGAGCTGGCTACGCGGCACCCGCCGGCCAAAGGTCGGGCCACACGCCCGGGCCGCCCCGCTCTCGCGCCGGCCACCGGCCCCGCTCCGAGCCGCTGCGCACCCTGGAGCTAGCTACGCGGCACCCGCCGGCCGAGGGACGGGCCACGCGCCCGGGCCGCCTCGCGCTCGGGCCGGCCATCGGCCCCTCTCCGAGCCGCTGAGGACCCCGGAGCTGGCTACGCGGCACCCGCCGGCCGAGGGTCGGGCCACACGCCCGGGCCGCCCCCCTCTCGCGCCGGCCACCGGCCCCGCTCCCGAGCCGCCGAGGACCCTGGAGCTAGCTACGCGGCACCCGCCGGCAGAGTGCTGGTCGACCCGCCCCGGCAGCCAGGCCCGGCGCCGGCACCCGCCGGCGAAGGCAACACAGCCTCCCTCAAGAGCCTGCAGTTCCAAGCTCCACCGCCGGTCCTCGCGGGCTGGCGCCTCGACAGCGGGACCAATGTCGACTCGGACGCCGACATCCTGGAACGCCGCCTCGGGCAGTGAAACCGAAACGCTGCCGTCACCCCAGAGGAGCTCCGGCGCCATATAAAAGCGGACGGCAGGTGGCGCCCGAGCAACCTCAGCGGGATCGCCATCCCCCACCCCGCTCCGAACTGCTGCGGACCCTAGAGCTACACGACACGGGCTCAAGCGGGCACAAGGACGGCCACGGGCAAGGGCGTCCACGGGCTCGGGCAGCCATAGACCCAACTCGCTCCGGGCCGCTGCCGGCCCCGGGGCTTAGCTCCGCGGCACCCGCCGGCCGAGGGCCGGGCCCCGCTCCGGGCCGCTGCCGACCACGGGCCTTAGCTCCGCGGCACCCGCCGGCCGAGCGCCGGGCCGCGCGCCCGGGCCGCCCCGCGCCCGGCCCGGCCCTCGGCCCCGCTCCGGGCCGCTGCCGGCCCCGGGGCTTAGCTCCGCGGCACCCGCCGGCCGAGGACCGGGCCACGCGCCCGGGCCGCCCCGCGCCCGGCCCGGCCCTCGGCCCCGCTCCGGGCCGCTGCCAACCCCGGGGCTTAGCTCCGCGGCACCCGCCGGCCGAGGGCCGGGCCGCGCGCCCGGGCTGCCCCGCGCCCGGCCCGGCCCTCGGCCCCGCTCCGGGCCGCTGCCGGCCCCGGGGCTTAGCTCCGCGGCACCCGCCGGCCGAGGACCGGGCCACGCGCCCGGGCCGCCCCGCGCCCGGCCCGGCCCTCGGCCCCGCTCCGGGCCGCTGCCAACCCCGGGGCTTAGCTCCGCGGCACCCGCCGGCCGAGGGCCGGGCCGCGCGCCCGGGCCGCCCCGCGCCTGGCCCGGCCCTCGGCCCCGCTCCGGGCCGCTGCCGGCCCCGGGGCTTAGCTCCGCGTCACCCGCCGGCCGAGCGCCGGGCCGCGCGCCCGGACCGCCCCGCGCCCGGCCCGGCCCGGCCCGGCCCTCGGCCCCGCTCCGGGCCGCTTGCCGACCCTGGAGCTACGGCGCCACCCGCCGCCGGGGTGCTGGTCGACCCGCCCGGGCAGCCAGCCCCGGCGCCGGCACCCGGCTGCGAAGGCAACACGGCCTCCCTCAAGAACCTGCAGTTCCAATCTCCACCGTCGCTCCTCGCGAGGTGGCGCCTTGACAGCGGGCCCGAAGTCGACTCGGACGCCGACATCCTGGAACGCCGCCTCGGGCAGTGCGAGCGAATCGCTCCCGTCAGCCCAGAGGAGCTCCGGCGCCGTAGAAAAGCGGACGGCAGGTGGCGCCCGAGCAACCTCAGCGCGATCGATCGCCACCCCGCCCCGCGCGACTCCTGTGGAGGGAAACTAAATCCCACCGCCCCTCCCTCCCCTCGAGAAACAGGCAGGGCCGTTGGGGATGGAGAGGAGGACAATTCCCCCCCACCCCCACAAAAACTAAAACCACCCCCCACCACTCAGTGCGTGTGTTTGAGCGCGCGGGCCCGCCTGCCTGTTCTGTGTCTGTGTGCGTGCGTCCGTGTCCATCTCCGTCTCCCTCTCGGCCTCTGCGTGCCTGTTTGGGGTTCACAGCGGACTGGATGGACAAGGCACCCAGAGCTCAGAAGATCCACCCAATCCCGATGAACTTGACGAAAAGACCGGGGAGGACCCGTCCGTCTGTCAGGGGCCAACCTCCTTGGAGGAATAGGCGACGCAACCCGAGAGAGAGAGAGAGAGAGAGAGAGAGAGAGAGAGAGAGAGAGAGAGAAAGAGCGTTCCGGTTCGTTGTTCCCCGGCTCCCTCCCTGGGGACAACAAGAAGATGCGGCGGCGGTGGCGGTGGCGTGAGACATGAAGCGGCTCTAGGAAATCATCGGAGCTGGGTCCGCAGAAAGGAGCGGTTCGGGTTCGCCCCGGCGGAGTTTCGTGGAGATTTCCACCAAGGAACCGGCACCGTGGCCCTCTCGGGCGAACGGGCACCCTCGGGAACGAGCACACCCTCGTCGTGGCCACTCGCGAAGCTAAATGCAGGACGTTGTGCAGTGTGGCGCGGCGGCGGCGGCGGCGCCCACATCGAGAGAGCGCACGACCACCCGCTCGTTTCTCTTCACCATTTCCCGAATCGGTCACTGTGAAGCGGTGGTGTTGCGGGGGCGGGCGGGCGTGAGTGAGTGGGTGGGTGGGTGCGTGCGCGAGTGCGTGTTTCACGTGGCTTAATGCGTTTTAAAACGACCTCGAGATGGAGCCGTGACACCACGAACCTAAGGGACACGTGAGGCTGGGGACATAGCCGAGGGGTCCGGGTCCGGATGGCAGAAAAAAAAAAAATAGAACGGGAGTCAAGTCAGGCACCTGTGCCACACGTGAACTATGGGCAGCTTGCACCCCGTGACCCCGGTTGGAATCTCTGGAGATGGACACGGAGGGAAGACGGAGGGATGGGGAGGGACGGGGGGAGGGAAGAAAGTTTTGTCCGTTTGTCCCTGTACTTCACGGCGATTCATTCAAGACGTTTATAAAAAAAAAATACATATATATGTACACATATATATAATATACACGCATACATATGTACGTACGTACGTACGTGTGTACGTATGTATAAAAAGAAAAACAAGCAACCGTAAGCGAGCGAGCGAGCGAGCGAGCAAGCAAGCAAGCAAGCAAGCAAGCAAAAGCCAAGAAGGAAGCAAGCAAGCATGCAAGCGAGCCAGCCAGCAAAAAGAGTACGTACGAGTCCGTGGATAGACGCGCAGCGCGTCTCATGCTAAGTGAAATGAGTCAGAAAGAGAGGGACAGCCGGAGAAGGGACTGCACTCGTGGGTGGAGGGTCCAACCACATCCCATGAGGCTCGCACCTAAGGAGAGCAGATACACGGCCGGCCAGCACGAGAAGATTGCTCCCTAGCTGGAAGCCTGCCTCATGAGCCAAGGGGAGAAGGCAGCTGGAAGAGAGAAGGGAAGTTTCTCTTGACAGGGGTGCCTGTCAAGAGGTGGCACGTTCGCCCTGGAGGGAGGGGCGGAGGAGTTGAAGCCGGCAAGGCAGGCGGGCCCCCCCCCCCCCCCCCCCCCGCTGCGGCGGCGGCTTGAGTGGCAGGGAAACGCCCTGCCGCTTTGCTAGCGCTCCAGCCTCCAAATCCCCGCAAACCCTCCAAATCCTTTTCGTGTCCCTCTTCCCTCCCTCACGGCCGTGAATAGGGAATAGGGACACGAAAAGGATTTGGAGAATTCGCTGCTGGTCCGAATGATGTCCGTTTCAGCCTGGTGGAGCCAGTATGGAGACTTCTCAGTCCGTGGAAAGGCGAGCTGCTTGGCCTGAGTATGGCTGGCCTTGGGTGGCTGTGGACCCAGGTTCGGTCCCTGGCACTCCAAGGGGTCATGGAAATCACTCATTCAGCAAGAAAGAGTACGTATTTATTTAAATAAATAACGAATACGACCACGACCACGACCATCCTGTTGTTCGTCGCTTGCCTGGAGCAGGCCCCACCCTGAGATTTTGAAACAGTGCCCTATTCAAGGCTGTTTCAGGCTTAGGAGAATGAGACTACAAAAAATAATGACTACATTTAAAAAAAAAAAAAACAAGTGAGTTCATGTCAATAAGCAAGCCAGTCAAGCCAGCAGAGCAAGCCAGCAAGCAAGCAAGCAAGGAAGCAAGCAAGCGAGCAAGCAAGCAAGCAAGCAAGCAAGCAAGCAAGCAAGCAAGCAAGCTAGCCGACAAGCAAGCAGGCAACAAGCAAGCGAGCGACAGAGTCCACCCTGACCACCGACAGAACCAAATAGAGGAGCAAGCAGGGCCTGGATAGGGGCGGTGGAGAATGAGACCCATCCTTATGACTGGTATTTGGCCTATTGGGTACGAAGGATCTTGGATCCCGAAGAAAATGATGGCTCGAGGAACTGGTCGGGATGGGAGATGTGTGCTGAAAGTAGAAAAAGGGCCAAACATGATGACCTCTCAGTGTCTGTATTGCAAAGCATAAACCCCGAAAAGAGGGGAGAGGGAGAGGGAGAGGGTGAGGGAGAGAGAATGGGGAATATGTGTCTGCCACAGAGGCAGGGAGGCAGGGGGAGGGTGTGTGCCTCTCTGTGTGTGTGTGTGTGTGTGTGTGTGTGTGTGTGTGTGTGTGTGTGTGTGTAGGCGGGGTTATAATACCCGGGATATTGGTGGTGGGAAATGTGCACTGGTGGAGGGATGGGTGTTTGATCATTGTGTGACTGTCCCCCAAACATGAAAGCTTGTAAAGATCTCACAGGTGAGTCAATAAAATTTAAAAAAAAAAAAGTGCCATGGTTTCCTTCCCCCCCCCACCCCCCCCCCCCGGGGAATTTTATCAATGATACGTGTTTTCTGTTCACAGTACTTTGAAGCTACTGCATCTTCACCAAAGCTCCTTCACCACCACCACCACCACCACCACCACCACCACCACCACCGCCCTCGCACCCCCCCCCCCCCCGCCCCACCTCTCCCCAGGCTTTGTGTCACTTGATCAGCCCACGGGGGAGGGGGAGGCGTGGGGGGGGCGGAGGGGGCGGAGGGGGCGGGTCTTTACATCGAGAAAACCAGGGCCGCAGAGTCAAGGAGGATTGATTTGGCCTCCACGAAGGCTGTTTCTTGAAGTGCCCAGGAAGGAGGGAGGAGTTTTCTCCCGAGCCGCGGTTTTCCCTTTCTCTTGCTCCCCTTTCTCCTGCTCCCCTCCCCCGCCCGCCAGCGACAAGCTGAAAGAGGTCACCCACCCTACCACCTCCCATTCCAACCCCACCTCTGAGGTGCTTGTCCAAAGCCTACACCCACCCAAGAGCGCTTAGCAGATCTTATCTCCAAGGAAGATACCGACAGAGAGCGGCATCTCTTCCTCTTCCCCCGCCCTCACCCTCTGGGCGGGCTGGACGGTCGTGGGGGGGGCGGGGCGGGGCGGGGCGGGGCGGGGCGGAACGGCGGGAGCCCGGGAGCCCCGGAGCCCCGGAGCCCCGGAGCCCCCCCGGGCGGGCGGCAATTGTCATGCAAAAAGAGGCGACCGGGCCCGCCGGCTTGGAGTCAGGTTCCCTCTGGCCTCTGAGCACACGGATCTTTGTGATTGATTGATTGATTGATTTTTTTGAAGGAAAATGAAACCAAAACCCTGGTTCAAGGACCACAACTCCCGGGAAGCTCTGGGGCCGCCACGACCATGGCCACCGCCCACCGAGATGGTTCCCGCCGCCTTCCCCTCCCCTCCCCTCCCCTCCCCTCCCCGCCGTGTCCGTTCCTTCCTGTCCGTTCTCGTTCTCCTTCTCTCCCCCACCGCCACCCCCACCCGAAAAGCGCCCCCCCCCCCCCCCCCCCGCCACCCTCCGGCTAGAGAATTCGGGCGGGGGTTTCCTAGGAAAGTCCTGCAAGCATCTCAGATAGATTTAAAAGAGAGGCTTCAGCTTGATCGCAGGCACTGGCTTTCATCCCCCGCCACCCCCCCCCCCCCCCCGCCCGCCCCCAACACACACTTGCAGCAAAAGCAAGCCAAAGAAAGCAAAAGCATGCGCCCTTTGATTCCAAGACTTAGAGTACGAGTGTGACTGATCTTTCTCCCCAACCTTTGCCTGAAGTTTGTTTCTATGAGTCCATTGGCATGTCCTTCGAAAAAAATAAAATGAGATTAAAATAATTCGACAATGAAGAAAGAAAGAAAGAAAGAAAGAAAGAAAGAAAGAAAAGCAAGCAGGCAAGCAAGCTCGCTTGCCTTGAGCAGGCCCCAGCCTGAGATTTTTAAAAAGTTCCATATTCAAGGCTGTGTCGGGCTTAGGAGAATGAGACCCATCCTTGTGACTGGTATTTGGCATATATTTGGGTACGCCACGGGGAGTTTGCCAGACTCTGCGGTGTGGGCAGATGACATTCGGTAGCCTGCCGGTTTGTCCAAAAAATAATGACTACATTTAAAAAAAAAAAAAGTGAGTTCATGTCAATAAGCAAGCCAGCAAAGCCAGCAGAGCGAGCGAGCGAGCGAGCGAGCGAGCGAGCGAGCGAGCGAGCGAGCAAGCAAGCAAGCAAGCTCGCTTGCCTTGAGCAGGCCCCAGCCTGAGATTTTTTAAAAAGTGCCATATTCAAGGCTGTGTCGGGCTTAGGGGAATGAGACCCATCCTTGTGACTGGTATTTGACATATATTTGGGTACGCCACGGGGAGTTTGCCAGACTCTGTGGTGTGGGCAGATGACATTCGGTAGCCTGCCGGTTTGTCCAAAAAATAATGACTACATTTAAAAAAAAAAATGTGAGTTCATGTCAATAAGCAAGCCAGCAAAGCCAGCAGAGCGAGCGAGCGAGCGAGCAAGCAAGCAAGCAAGCAAGCTCGCTTGCCTTGAGCAGGCCCCAGCCTGAGATTTTTTAAAAAGTGCCATATTCAAGGCTGTGTCGGGCTTAGGGGAATGAGACCCATCCTTGTGACTGGTATTTGACATATATTTGGGTACGCCACGGGGAGTTTGCCAGACTCTGCGGTGTGGGCAGATGACATTCGGTAGCCTGCCGGTTTGTCCAAAAAAATAATGACTACATTTAAAAAAAAAAAATGTGAGTTCATGTTAATAAGCAAGCCAGCAAAGCCAGCAAAGCCAGCAGAGCGAGCAAGCGAGTAAGCAAGCAAGCAAGCAAGCAAGCAAGCAAGCAAGCAAGCAAGCAAACCAGCAAGCAAGCAAACAAGCAAGCAAGCAAGCAAGCAAGCAAGCAAAAACAAGCAAGCAAAAGCAAGCAAGCAAAAGCAAGCAAGCAAGCAAGCAAGCAAGCAAGCAAGCAAGCAAGCTAGCAAGCAAGCAAGCAAGCTAGCAAGCTAGCCGACAAGCAGGCAACAAGCAAGCGAGCGACAGAGTCCACCCTGAACACCGACAGAACAAAATAGAGAAGCAGGGCCTGGATAGGGGCGGTGGAGCATGGGCACGGGTGGAGGGATGGGTACTGGATGATGGTATGTCGCCGATCATGGTAAGACAGACACGTGAGCACGAAAATTTGTCAGTCTGTCCCTGTCCCTCCAGCTTGTCCCTTCGCGAAAAAATTAAAAAAAAAAAAAAAAAAAAAAAAAAAAAAAAGAGGAAAGCCAGCCGGCCGGCAAGGAAAAGAGTACATCCTGAGGAGGTAGCGACAGGACCAAAAAGAAAATTTTGTATTAAAAAAAAGATTTATTAAAGAAATAGGAGAGACATGGGGAGGGGGGGCGTTTCGGTCCGCCCTTCACGCCCTACCGAGGCCACCAGTTGCCCCCCCACTAGTGGCTCTCCAGCACGGCCACGACTCCAGAGCACAGAAACCAATTTCTTAACTATCTGACTTTCAGTAGAAATACTTCCAGGGTCAATAAGTAAAATAGCAGAACTCCAAAACCAACATTTAATTCTTGAACCCAGCTGTAGAAAGCAAATCACTTCACAATGCTTTTTCGGCATGCATGTCTGATTGGGGCGGGGGGGGGGGGGGGGTAAACTCTAAATCATAGTGGTGAATCTTTTATTGAAACAATGAATCTAATCAAAGCAGATAGAGTGTTAACCTAGAATTCATCTGCCCCACAGGGACTGGGAGGGGTGGGGGTGGGGTTTTATTGGGATTCTTCATGGTAAAAAATAAGTATTGTTACAGCGAAATGTGTTTGATATTTGCATGACTGAGACCTAAACCTGAAAGCTTTGTAACCTTTCCCACGGTGATTCAATAAATAAATAAAATAAAATAAAATAAAGAGATAGGAGAGAGAGAGAGAGAGAGAGAGAGAGAGAGAGAGAGAGAGAGAGAGAGAGAAGCCAGCCTGCCAGCCAAACAGTACATCCCGAGCGCCGACAGGACCAAAGAAGAAAGCAGGGAGGGCCTAGATCTTGTTGGTGGAGCACGGGCACGGGTGGACGGACGGGTACTCACTCACTCACTCACTCACTCACTCACTCACTCACTCATTCACTCCCGGGGTCATGGTCTGACAAACCCGGGAGCACGAAAGTTTGTCGGTCTGTCCTTGTGCCTCCCCGGTGATCCATCGTGAAAAAAATTTATTAAAAAAAAAATGATAAAAAAAAAAAAAAGAGGAAAGCCAGCCGGCCGGCCAGCCAGCCAGCCGGCCGGCCAGCAAGCCGGCAAGGAAAAGAGTACATCCTGAGGAGATACCGACAGGACCAAATAGAGAATTATATACATAAAAAAGCTATTTATTAAAAAAATAGGTTTAAGGGAGGGAGGGAGGGAGGGAGGGAGGGAGGGAGGGAGGGAGGGAGGGAGGGAGGGGAAGGGAGAGAGAGAGAGAGAGAGAGAGAGAGAGAGAGAGAGAGAGAGAGAGAGAGAGAGAGAAGCCAGCCGGGCAGGCAAAGAGTACATCCCGAGCGCACACAGGACCAAAGAGGCAAAGCAGGGCCTGGATGTTGCTGGTGGAGCACGGGCACGGTTGGACGGACGGGTACGCACTCACTCCCTCCCGGGTCATGGTCTGACGGACCCGGGAGCACGAAAGTTTGTCAGTCTGTCCCTGTGCCTCCCGGTGATCCATCGTGAAAAAAAAAATTATTTAAAAAAATTATATAAAAAAAAAAGAAAAAGAGGAAAGCCAGCCGGCCGGCCAGCCAGCCAGCCAGCCAGCCAGCAAGCCGGCAAGGAAAAGAGTGCATCCTGACTCATGGAATCGTGTCATAATGACTACATTAAAAAAAAAAAAAAAATACGTGAGTTGATGTCAATAAGCAAGCCAGCAAAGCTAAGAAAGCGAGCAAGCAAGCAAGCGAGCTAGCAAGCCAGCAAGCTAGCAAGCCAGCAAGCTAGCCAGCCAACAAGCAAGCAACAAACAAGCAAGCAAGCGAGCGACAGAGTCCACCCTGAACACCGACAGAACAAAATAGAGAAGCAGGGCCTGGATAGGGGCGGTGGAGCATGGGCACGGGTGGAGGGATGGGTACTGGATGATGGTATGTCGCCGATCATGGTAAGACAGACACGTGAGCACGAAAATTTGTCAGTCTGTCCCTGTCCCTCCAGCTTGTCCCTTCGCGAAAAAATTTAAAAAAAAAAAAAAAAAAAAAAAGAGGAAAGCCAGCCGGCCGGCCAGCAAGCCGGCAAGGAAAAGAGTACATCCTGAGGAGATACCGACAGGACCAAATAGAGAATTATATACATAAAAAAGCTATTTATTAAAAAAATAGGTTTATGAGAGGGAGGGAGGGAGGGAGGGAGGGAGGGAGGGAGAGAGAGAGAGAGAGAGAGAGAGAGAGAGAGAGAGAGAGAGAGAGAGAAGCCAGCCTGCCAACCAAAAAGCACATCCCGAGCGCACACAGGACCAAAGAGGCAAAGCAGGGCCTGGATGTTGCTGGTGGAGCACGGGCACGGGTGGACGGACGGGTACTCACTCACTCACTCACTCACTCACTCACTCACTCACTCCCGGGGTCATGGTCTGACAAACCCGGGAGCACGAAAGTTTGTCGGTCTGTCCTTGTGCCTCCCGGTGATCCATCATGAAAAAAATTTATTAAAAAAAAAAATGATAAAAAAAAAAAAGAGGAAAGCCAGCCGGCCAGCCAGCAAGCCGGCAAGGAAAAGAGTACATCCTGAGGAGATACCGACCGACAGGACCAAATAGAGAATTATATACATAAAAAAGCTATTTATTAAAAAAATAGGTTTATGAGAGGGAGGGAGGGAAGGAGGGAGGGAGGGAGGGAGGGAGGGGGGAGGGAGAGAGAGAGAGAGAGAGAGAGAGAGAGAGAGAGAGAGAGAGAGAGAGAGAGAGAGAGAGAAGCCAGCCGGGCAGGCAAAGAGTACATCCCGAGCGCACACAGGACCAAAGAGGCAAAGCAGGGCCTGGATGTTGCTGGTGGAGCACGGGCACGGTTGGACGGACGGGTACGCACTCCCTCCCTCCCGGGTCATGGTCTGACGGACCCGGGAGCACGAAAGTTTGTCAGTCTGTCCCTGTGCCTCCCGGTGATCCATCGTGAAAAAAAATTATTTAAAAAAATATATAAAAAAAAAAGAAAAAGAGGAAAGCCAGCCAGCCAGCCAGCCAGCCAGCCAGCCAGCCAGCCAGCCAGCCAGCCAGCCGGCAAGCCGGCAAGGAAAAGAGTGCATCCTGACTCATGGAATCGTGTCATAATGACTACATTAAAAAAAAAAAAATACGTGAGTTCATGTCAATAAGCAAGCCAGCAAAGCCAAGAAAGCGAGCAAGCAAGCGAGCTTGCAAGCTAGCAAGCTAGCTAGCCAGCAAGCTAGCCAGCCAACAAGCAAGCAACAAACCAGCAAGCGAGCGACAGAGTCCACCCTGAACACCGACAGAACAAAACAGAGAAGCAGGGCCTGGATAGGGGCGGTGGAGCATGGGCACGGGTGGAGGGATGGGTACTGGATGATGGTATGTCGCCGATCATGGTAAGACAGACACGTGAGCACGAAAGTTTGTCAGTCTGTCCCTGTCCCTCCAGCTTGTCCCTTCGTGAAAAAATTAAAAAAAAAAAAAAAAAGAGGAAAGCCAGCCAGTCAGACAGCAAGCCGGCAAGGAAAAGAGTACATCCTGAGGAGGTACCGACAGGACCAAAAAGAGAATATATATATATATATATATATATATATATATATATATACACATATATGTGTGTGTATATATATGTGTGTGTGTGTGATTTATTAAAAAAATAAATTTATGAGAGAGAGAGAGAGAGAGAGAGAGAGAGAGAGAGAGAGAGAGAAGCCAGCCAGCAGGCCGGCCGGCCAGCCAGCCAGCCAAAGAGTACATCCCGAGCGCCGACAGGACCAAAGAGAAAAGCAGGGCCTGGATCTGGATCTTGCTGGTGGAGCCACGGCACGGGTGGACGGACGGGTACGCACTCACTCCCTCCCGGGTCATGGTCTGACGGACCCGGGAGCACGAAAGTTTGTCAGTCTGTCCCTGTGCCTCCCGGTGATCCATCGTGAAGAAATTGATTTAAAAAAAAAAAAAAAAAAAAAAAAAAAAAAAGAGGAAAAGCCAGCCGGCACAAGAGCACATCCTGAGTAGTACAGACAGGACAAAATGGAAAAGTTTTTTTTTTTTTCTTTGCAAAATAGAAAAGCTGCGTGAGTGAGGTACCGGGAGGAAGGGAGGAAGCATGAAGTGGGTGTCGACAGGGAGGAATGCCCGTCCCTTGAAATCGGGGTGCAGTGTTCAAGGGCCTGGCGCAGTCACTTAGCTCGGGCCTCTTCTCCTGGTGCCGCCACACTCTCCGCCTCCCTCCCAGGGAAAGTGCTCTATGCTGAAGCCCCGTGGCACTGTTCCCCGGGCCACGCGCTCGCCTCCTCGCCCCCCACTGCCCCCCGCCCTTCCATGAACTCATTCGTGGACAATCCCTCAGTCAGGCAGGTCAGGTAGGTCCCGTTGGTTTCTTGAATTCAGAATGCCATCTCACTCCCCTTTGGACCCCAAATAGGAGTCGGCCTCCCACGCAGCACTCCCTCGGAGTTCTTCTCGAGAAAGGAAACCTCTGGGATTCCTCCCTCCCTCCCTCCCTCCCTCCCTCCCTCCCCCCCCCCCTCCAGAGACTCCCCCTCTCCCCAACCAACCCCTGGCGGCGCGGATGATGACTCGGACTACACGAATGATCGATTTATGGATTGATTTATTGATTTCTTGGGGTGGGGGTGGGGGTGGGGGTGGGGGTGGGACCGAAAGCCGGGCGTGCCTGTACTGGTCTAACCGGTTTCGAGGCCGAGTCCGTCTTCCTGTAGAGCCGGAGAGGGCGGGTGGACCACAACTCCCAGAGTGCTCCACGTCGCCGCCGCCGCCGCCGCCGCCGCCGCCGCCGCCGCCGCCGCCGCCGCCGCCGCCGCCGCCGCCGCCGCCGCCCCAAAGGGGGGGGCGGGGGGGGGGGGAAATGAATGAATGAATCAATGAATCAATAGATAGATAAAATAAAATCAAATAAAAATCAAGCAAAACAGAAACCAAAGGACTTTCTCAGAGAGCTGGTCATTGTCATACAGTCGCGCGCGCTCGACCGCTCAGGGAGTGAAATGAAAACAACTCCGCCGCCACCCCGACCCCGACCCCGACCCCGACCCCGACCCCGACCCCGACCCCGACCCCGACCCCGACCCCGATCCCGATCCTCGATCCGTACCTTACCGTACCTTACCGTGCCTTACCGTACCGGTCTGTCCCCGCCCCTCCCCCTCCTGGAATACTGCCCGCAGGCGGCCTCCCTGCCGCCCCCTCCCCCACCGATGGGGGTGGGGAAGAAATAGAAAAGCGGCCACGAGGGGGCAGAAAGGTGCAGGAAGGGGAGGGGGGAAGGGAAAAAAAAGAGCTGCAGGAAGAACTAGAAAAAAAAAACAAACCAAAAAACAAAAGGCGCAGGAAGGACAGGGGGGAGGGGAGCCGCCAGTCGTCAGCCGCCGCTCCAAAGACAGGGGCGCCGGCCGGCCGGCCTGGAGATCCGAGTGCCAGAGGGACGGACGGACGGACGGACGGACCCGACCCGAAGCGAGGCGAGGCGAGGCGAGGCGAGGCGAGGCGAGGCGAGGCGAGGCGAGGCGAGGCGAGGCGAAGCGAAGCGAAGAAGTCTGCGCAGGGATGGATCTCCAGCGGGAGGAGAGGACGTGCGAAAGTGATGCAGAGAACCTCAGGAGCGAGCAGAGCGCGGAGCGCAGAGCCTGGAGCCCCGGAGGTTGAGTAGCCGGAACAGCCAAGCGGAGGCTCGTTGAAATATAAAATGTACCAGGGAGGAAGAGGGAGAGGGAGACGGAGAGGGAGAGGGAGAGAGAGAGACAGAGAGAGAGAGAGAGAGAGAGAGAGAGAGAGAGAGAGAGAGAGAGAGAGAGAGAGAAGAGGAGAGAGAGACGGGATTTCGGTGCTCGGTGGTGGTGGTGGTGGAGGAGGAAAATGGGCACTGGTGAAGGGACGGGACGGGGGCGGAGGGAGAGAGAGAGAGAGAGAGAAGAGAGAGAGAGAGAGAGAGAGAGAGAGAGAGACGGGATTTCGGTGCTGGGTGGTGGTGGTGGTGGTGGTGGTGGTGGTGGTGGTGGTGGTGGTGGTGGTGGTGGTGGTGGTGGTGGTGGAGGAGGAGGAGGAGGAAAATGGACACTGGTGAAGGGACGAGTGTTTCATCATTGCATGACTGAGATTTCAACCCGAAAGCTTTGTAACTGTTTCTCACGGTGATTCAAGAAATAAATTGATATTAAAAAAAAAATCCGGGTGGCTCAACCGGTCGACCTCGGGACGCAGCGGGGGCCAGAGTCCGGGGTGGGGGGCGCACGGATGGAATGGATGGTGAGAGTTGCGCGCGGGGGGGGGGGGGCGGGGGGGCGGGAAGGGTGGTGGGGGATGGGAGGGGACGTGGGGAAGGGTGGTGGTGGTGCGAGGAGGGGGGAGAGGGGGGGGGGAGTCTTCTAATCAACCGCGGCGCCCAAGATCGCCGGTCATCTGGTCGACCCGCTGAGTTCCCACGGTCCACGGTCATCTGGTCGACCCGGCCGGACATCTGGTCGACCCGAGTGGTCGCGAAAGAGGAAGAGGAAGAGGAGGAGGAAGGGGGGGGGGGGGGAGTCGTCTAATC
>NW_026606316.1:40000-55000 GCF_029834395.1 Sorex fumeus | reverse complement strand
GACAGCGTGTCGTCCCCCCCCCCACGGGAAGCACGGCTCCCGCGGGGCAGAGCGGGGGATCGCGCGGGCATAGGTCGGGTCCAGGAAGCGAGACCATACCCGCGCACACGCCCGTCTTCTCCGACCGCGCACACACGGGCCCATCCGAGCCCCGACCACCGACACGACGCCCCGACGCCGGGACGCCGGCTCGGCCCGGCGGGACCCTCCCCCGACGGGGGGAGGCGCGGGCCGCGGTAGGCAAAGAGCGAGGGCGCTCGGCACCCCCCCCACGTCTGGGGGGAATGACGGCGGAAGCCTCTCCCCGCCACAGGGCGGCGGGGAAGGGCAGGCTCTGCTACCGGTGGCTGACAGCGCAGGTAGAGGAGGGGCAGCAGCTGGGGGATCCGGTACCCCAAAGGCACCCTCTCGGATCGCTAGAGAAGGAGTATTCTCCGCCGAGGGGGCGCCGCCCCCCGACCTAGGCCGGCTGCCCCGCTTCTCCGGGCTCCCCCGACTCGAGTGGGGGGGGTCTGCCGTAGTGGTCCGGTGGCCGAGCCCCGCCGAAGCAAGACCGACCAGAAGCGTGAGCGTCCGCGGTCAGGTCCGTTGTGTGCTGGGTCCGCGGGAGGGCCCGCCGCCCCTCCGCAGCACCCGGCAGACGGCCCCCGCCCACCACGGCGGGTGACCGGCTTCCGCCCCCGCAACGGGAGAGGAGCGGAAACCCCGGACAGAGCGAGAGAGAGCCCCCAAGGGGGGGGCCACCTCGTCTCCCAGAGCCCGGCACAACGACAACCCACCGCCGCCGCTCACGCGCCCGCGTGCGCGAGAGCCAGTTAATGCGAGGCACGCGGGCACGCGCCCGAGAAACGGAGGCCGCCCAACCGCCCACGACCCAAGCGGCGGGCCGCAAGGGGGCGAACGGCAAGGCGACTCCCGTGTGACAAACAACGACCGGCTCGACCCCCAGAGGGGAACACCACCGAACGAGGAGAGCCCCAAGAGGGCAGGACCGCGAAGCCAGGTGACGGGGAAACGGCACCACCGGCTCGGCCTCAGGCACCTGACAGGACGACCTGGAGCGCTCCAGGGGCACCACCGAGGGCCGGTTGAGGCACGGCAGCGCGCGCCACCGCCGGGCGGCCCCACCCCGCCGCGGGGAGGGGCCGGCTCGAGAGAACGGGAACCTGGGACGGTCCCGACAGAGCGAGGGTTGTCCACCGTGTCAGACGACCCCGAAAAGCCCACTCCCTGTGCACCAAGCAGGAGAGCGGCAAGAACGGGATCGGGCCGGGGTCCGCACCCCTGAACGCCCCGCCCCACCGCGAGGTGGGGGAGAAGCGAGAGGCCCGCTGGCAGAACGAGAAGAGCGGTCCCATTCACGTGGAATGTCCGTCCCTCGTCTGGCGCGGCTTAGGCCCGGCCCGGGAGAGCACACCAGCACCACATCGATCAGCAAGGAAAGGATGCGAGAAGCGAGCGGCCACCGGTCCCCCCGGACGAGGAGGGGACCGGACCCCGAAGGAGAGCGAGCAAAGGACAGCAACCCTCCGGAGAGGGGAGAGGCCCGTTTCAGCCTTTGCCCACCCTTCTGACCTCGGGGTGATTCCGGACCCCGACCGGACAACCCCCTCCAACGAGAGCGAGACTGCCTGACACGCAGCGGGCACGGGGGCCCGCGGGACTGGGGGAGGTCCGTTCACATCGGGGCCGCGGACGCCGGGCTGAACTCGGGCGCCTTAGGCCGGAGGTTGACAGCCACGGCTGGGACACTGCCCCCAGGTGCACGCGAGAGCCGGCGCACAGGGCCCAGGCGGGCGGCTCGAGCGGCGGGAGGCCAGGGAGGAAGTCCTCAAGACAGGCCCCGACCATCCCACACGCACCCGGGGGAACGACGGTCCCGATCCTCACGGCAGAGAGCCACCGAGAGAGAGCGTGTCAGCACACATCTCGCGGTCCAAACCGGTCCCGTCGCACGGGAAAAGGACCGATGTCGGAAACGGGACCGATCTGCATCTTCCCGCCGCACCTCTGGAACAGGGACCCGGCAACTGGCACCCAGGAGAGCCCCATCGCCCCGAGTCCCGGAGCTCCACGGGACAACTGGTCGACCCCGTGACTCGGCATGGTCGAAGCTGCGCCCGAAGCCACGCGACGACCCCACGGCGGCGGCGGCGGCGGCGGCGGCGGCGGCGGCGGCGGCGGCGGCGGCGGCGGCGGCGGCCCGGAGGTCAAAGCCAGCTCGGGAAGGCTAAGGGGATAGAGTCAGAAGCCCAGAAACACCGCGGCGGGAAATCAAACAAAACTAAGTCCTCTTCCTTCTCGGGGCCGCGGACCAGGCGCCCCCACGGGCTCACGGCCGGACCCCGTCACCGTGCACCGATGCACCGCCCGCTGACCGGCCAAGGGCGGCACGCGTTCAGCCCGGCCATCGGCCCCGCTCCGAGACGCTGCGGACCGACCCTGGAGCTACGAGGCGCGGGCTCAAGCCGGCCGAGGGACGGGCCACGCGCCCGGGCCGCCCCGCGCTCGGGCCGGCCATCGGCCCCTCTCCGAGCCGCTGAGGACCCCGGAGCTGGCTACGCGGCACCCGCCGGCCAAAGGTCGGGCCACACGCCCGGGCCGCCCCGCTCTCGCGCCGGCCACCGGCCCCGCTCCGAGCCGCTGCGCACCCTGGAGCTAGCTACGCGGCACCCGCCGGCCGAGGGACGGGCCACGCGCCCGGGCCGCCTCGCGCTCGGGCCGGCCATCGGCCCCTCTCCGAGCCGCTGAGGACCCCGGAGCTGGCTACGCGGCACCCGCCGGCCGAGGGTCGGGCCACACGCCCGGGCCGCCCCCCTCTCGCGCCGGCCACCGGCCCCGCTCCCGAGCCGCCGAGGACCCTGGAGCTAGCTACGCGGCACCCGCCGGCAGAGTGCTGGTCGACCCGCCCCGGCAGCCAGGCCCGGCGCCGGCACCCGCCGGCGAAGGCAACACAGCCTCCCTCAAGAGCCTGCAGTTCCAAGCTCCACCGCCGGTCCTCGCGGGCTGGCGCCTCGACAGCGGGACCAATGTCGACTCGGACGCCGACATCCTGGAACGCCGCCTCGGGCAGTGAAACCGAAACGCTGCCGTCACCCCAGAGGAGCTCCGGCGCCATATAAAAGCGGACGGCAGGTGGCGCCCGAGCAACCTCAGCGGGATCGCCATCCCCCACCCCGCTCCGAACTGCTGCGGACCCTAGAGCTACACGACACGGGCTCAAGCGGGCACAAGGACGGCCACGGGCAAGGGCGTCCACGGGCTCGGGCAGCCATAGACCCAACTCGCTCCGGGCCGCTGCCGGCCCCGGGGCTTAGCTCCGCGGCACCCGCCGGCCGAGGGCCGGGCCCCGCTCCGGGCCGCTGCCGACCACGGGCCTTAGCTCCGCGGCACCCGCCGGCCGAGCGCCGGGCCGCGCGCCCGGGCCGCCCCGCGCCCGGCCCGGCCCTCGGCCCCGCTCCGGGCCGCTGCCGGCCCCGGGGCTTAGCTCCGCGGCACCCGCCGGCCGAGGACCGGGCCACGCGCCCGGGCCGCCCCGCGCCCGGCCCGGCCCTCGGCCCCGCTCCGGGCCGCTGCCAACCCCGGGGCTTAGCTCCGCGGCACCCGCCGGCCGAGGGCCGGGCCGCGCGCCCGGGCTGCCCCGCGCCCGGCCCGGCCCTCGGCCCCGCTCCGGGCCGCTGCCGGCCCCGGGGCTTAGCTCCGCGGCACCCGCCGGCCGAGGACCGGGCCACGCGCCCGGGCCGCCCCGCGCCCGGCCCGGCCCTCGGCCCCGCTCCGGGCCGCTGCCAACCCCGGGGCTTAGCTCCGCGGCACCCGCCGGCCGAGGGCCGGGCCGCGCGCCCGGGCCGCCCCGCGCCTGGCCCGGCCCTCGGCCCCGCTCCGGGCCGCTGCCGGCCCCGGGGCTTAGCTCCGCGTCACCCGCCGGCCGAGCGCCGGGCCGCGCGCCCGGACCGCCCCGCGCCCGGCCCGGCCCGGCCCGGCCCTCGGCCCCGCTCCGGGCCGCTTGCCGACCCTGGAGCTACGGCGCCACCCGCCGCCGGGGTGCTGGTCGACCCGCCCGGGCAGCCAGCCCCGGCGCCGGCACCCGGCTGCGAAGGCAACACGGCCTCCCTCAAGAACCTGCAGTTCCAATCTCCACCGTCGCTCCTCGCGAGGTGGCGCCTTGACAGCGGGCCCGAAGTCGACTCGGACGCCGACATCCTGGAACGCCGCCTCGGGCAGTGCGAGCGAATCGCTCCCGTCAGCCCAGAGGAGCTCCGGCGCCGTAGAAAAGCGGACGGCAGGTGGCGCCCGAGCAACCTCAGCGCGATCGATCGCCACCCCGCCCCGCGCGACTCCTGTGGAGGGAAACTAAATCCCACCGCCCCTCCCTCCCCTCGAGAAACAGGCAGGGCCGTTGGGGATGGAGAGGAGGACAATTCCCCCCCACCCCCACAAAAACTAAAACCACCCCCCACCACTCAGTGCGTGTGTTTGAGCGCGCGGGCCCGCCTGCCTGTTCTGTGTCTGTGTGCGTGCGTCCGTGTCCATCTCCGTCTCCCTCTCGGCCTCTGCGTGCCTGTTTGGGGTTCACAGCGGACTGGATGGACAAGGCACCCAGAGCTCAGAAGATCCACCCAATCCCGATGAACTTGACGAAAAGACCGGGGAGGACCCGTCCGTCTGTCAGGGGCCAACCTCCTTGGAGGAATAGGCGACGCAACCCGAGAGAGAGAGAGAGAGAGAGAGAGAGAGAGAGAGAGAGAGAGAGAGAAAGAGCGTTCCGGTTCGTTGTTCCCCGGCTCCCTCCCTGGGGACAACAAGAAGATGCGGCGGCGGTGGCGGTGGCGTGAGACATGAAGCGGCTCTAGGAAATCATCGGAGCTGGGTCCGCAGAAAGGAGCGGTTCGGGTTCGCCCCGGCGGAGTTTCGTGGAGATTTCCACCAAGGAACCGGCACCGTGGCCCTCTCGGGCGAACGGGCACCCTCGGGAACGAGCACACCCTCGTCGTGGCCACTCGCGAAGCTAAATGCAGGACGTTGTGCAGTGTGGCGCGGCGGCGGCGGCGGCGCCCACATCGAGAGAGCGCACGACCACCCGCTCGTTTCTCTTCACCATTTCCCGAATCGGTCACTGTGAAGCGGTGGTGTTGCGGGGGCGGGCGGGCGTGAGTGAGTGGGTGGGTGGGTGCGTGCGCGAGTGCGTGTTTCACGTGGCTTAATGCGTTTTAAAACGACCTCGAGATGGAGCCGTGACACCACGAACCTAAGGGACACGTGAGGCTGGGGACATAGCCGAGGGGTCCGGGTCCGGATGGCAGAAAAAAAAAAAATAGAACGGGAGTCAAGTCAGGCACCTGTGCCACACGTGAACTATGGGCAGCTTGCACCCCGTGACCCCGGTTGGAATCTCTGGAGATGGACACGGAGGGAAGACGGAGGGATGGGGAGGGACGGGGGGAGGGAAGAAAGTTTTGTCCGTTTGTCCCTGTACTTCACGGCGATTCATTCAAGACGTTTATAAAAAAAAAATACATATATATGTACACATATATATAATATACACGCATACATATGTACGTACGTACGTACGTGTGTACGTATGTATAAAAAGAAAAACAAGCAACCGTAAGCGAGCGAGCGAGCGAGCGAGCAAGCAAGCAAGCAAGCAAGCAAGCAAAAGCCAAGAAGGAAGCAAGCAAGCATGCAAGCGAGCCAGCCAGCAAAAAGAGTACGTACGAGTCCGTGGATAGACGCGCAGCGCGTCTCATGCTAAGTGAAATGAGTCAGAAAGAGAGGGACAGCCGGAGAAGGGACTGCACTCGTGGGTGGAGGGTCCAACCACATCCCATGAGGCTCGCACCTAAGGAGAGCAGATACACGGCCGGCCAGCACGAGAAGATTGCTCCCTAGCTGGAAGCCTGCCTCATGAGCCAAGGGGAGAAGGCAGCTGGAAGAGAGAAGGGAAGTTTCTCTTGACAGGGGTGCCTGTCAAGAGGTGGCACGTTCGCCCTGGAGGGAGGGGCGGAGGAGTTGAAGCCGGCAAGGCAGGCGGGCCCCCCCCCCCCCCCCCCCCCGCTGCGGCGGCGGCTTGAGTGGCAGGGAAACGCCCTGCCGCTTTGCTAGCGCTCCAGCCTCCAAATCCCCGCAAACCCTCCAAATCCTTTTCGTGTCCCTCTTCCCTCCCTCACGGCCGTGAATAGGGAATAGGGACACGAAAAGGATTTGGAGAATTCGCTGCTGGTCCGAATGATGTCCGTTTCAGCCTGGTGGAGCCAGTATGGAGACTTCTCAGTCCGTGGAAAGGCGAGCTGCTTGGCCTGAGTATGGCTGGCCTTGGGTGGCTGTGGACCCAGGTTCGGTCCCTGGCACTCCAAGGGGTCATGGAAATCACTCATTCAGCAAGAAAGAGTACGTATTTATTTAAATAAATAACGAATACGACCACGACCACGACCATCCTGTTGTTCGTCGCTTGCCTGGAGCAGGCCCCACCCTGAGATTTTGAAACAGTGCCCTATTCAAGGCTGTTTCAGGCTTAGGAGAATGAGACTACAAAAAATAATGACTACATTTAAAAAAAAAAAAAACAAGTGAGTTCATGTCAATAAGCAAGCCAGTCAAGCCAGCAGAGCAAGCCAGCAAGCAAGCAAGCAAGGAAGCAAGCAAGCGAGCAAGCAAGCAAGCAAGCAAGCAAGCAAGCAAGCAAGCAAGCAAGCTAGCCGACAAGCAAGCAGGCAACAAGCAAGCGAGCGACAGAGTCCACCCTGACCACCGACAGAACCAAATAGAGGAGCAAGCAGGGCCTGGATAGGGGCGGTGGAGAATGAGACCCATCCTTATGACTGGTATTTGGCCTATTGGGTACGAAGGATCTTGGATCCCGAAGAAAATGATGGCTCGAGGAACTGGTCGGGATGGGAGATGTGTGCTGAAAGTAGAAAAAGGGCCAAACATGATGACCTCTCAGTGTCTGTATTGCAAAGCATAAACCCCGAAAAGAGGGGAGAGGGAGAGGGAGAGGGTGAGGGAGAGAGAATGGGGAATATGTGTCTGCCACAGAGGCAGGGAGGCAGGGGGAGGGTGTGTGCCTCTCTGTGTGTGTGTGTGTGTGTGTGTGTGTGTGTGTGTGTGTGTGTGTGTGTGTAGGCGGGGTTATAATACCCGGGATATTGGTGGTGGGAAATGTGCACTGGTGGAGGGATGGGTGTTTGATCATTGTGTGACTGTCCCCCAAACATGAAAGCTTGTAAAGATCTCACAGGTGAGTCAATAAAATTTAAAAAAAAAAAAGTGCCATGGTTTCCTTCCCCCCCCCACCCCCCCCCCCCGGGGAATTTTATCAATGATACGTGTTTTCTGTTCACAGTACTTTGAAGCTACTGCATCTTCACCAAAGCTCCTTCACCACCACCACCACCACCACCACCACCACCACCACCACCGCCCTCGCACCCCCCCCCCCCCCGCCCCACCTCTCCCCAGGCTTTGTGTCACTTGATCAGCCCACGGGGGAGGGGGAGGCGTGGGGGGGGCGGAGGGGGCGGAGGGGGCGGGTCTTTACATCGAGAAAACCAGGGCCGCAGAGTCAAGGAGGATTGATTTGGCCTCCACGAAGGCTGTTTCTTGAAGTGCCCAGGAAGGAGGGAGGAGTTTTCTCCCGAGCCGCGGTTTTCCCTTTCTCTTGCTCCCCTTTCTCCTGCTCCCCTCCCCCGCCCGCCAGCGACAAGCTGAAAGAGGTCACCCACCCTACCACCTCCCATTCCAACCCCACCTCTGAGGTGCTTGTCCAAAGCCTACACCCACCCAAGAGCGCTTAGCAGATCTTATCTCCAAGGAAGATACCGACAGAGAGCGGCATCTCTTCCTCTTCCCCCGCCCTCACCCTCTGGGCGGGCTGGACGGTCGTGGGGGGGGCGGGGCGGGGCGGGGCGGGGCGGGGCGGAACGGCGGGAGCCCGGGAGCCCCGGAGCCCCGGAGCCCCGGAGCCCCCCCGGGCGGGCGGCAATTGTCATGCAAAAAGAGGCGACCGGGCCCGCCGGCTTGGAGTCAGGTTCCCTCTGGCCTCTGAGCACACGGATCTTTGTGATTGATTGATTGATTGATTTTTTTGAAGGAAAATGAAACCAAAACCCTGGTTCAAGGACCACAACTCCCGGGAAGCTCTGGGGCCGCCACGACCATGGCCACCGCCCACCGAGATGGTTCCCGCCGCCTTCCCCTCCCCTCCCCTCCCCTCCCCTCCCCGCCGTGTCCGTTCCTTCCTGTCCGTTCTCGTTCTCCTTCTCTCCCCCACCGCCACCCCCACCCGAAAAGCGCCCCCCCCCCCCCCCCCCCGCCACCCTCCGGCTAGAGAATTCGGGCGGGGGTTTCCTAGGAAAGTCCTGCAAGCATCTCAGATAGATTTAAAAGAGAGGCTTCAGCTTGATCGCAGGCACTGGCTTTCATCCCCCGCCACCCCCCCCCCCCCCCCGCCCGCCCCCAACACACACTTGCAGCAAAAGCAAGCCAAAGAAAGCAAAAGCATGCGCCCTTTGATTCCAAGACTTAGAGTACGAGTGTGACTGATCTTTCTCCCCAACCTTTGCCTGAAGTTTGTTTCTATGAGTCCATTGGCATGTCCTTCGAAAAAAATAAAATGAGATTAAAATAATTCGACAATGAAGAAAGAAAGAAAGAAAGAAAGAAAGAAAGAAAGAAAAGCAAGCAGGCAAGCAAGCTCGCTTGCCTTGAGCAGGCCCCAGCCTGAGATTTTTAAAAAGTTCCATATTCAAGGCTGTGTCGGGCTTAGGAGAATGAGACCCATCCTTGTGACTGGTATTTGGCATATATTTGGGTACGCCACGGGGAGTTTGCCAGACTCTGCGGTGTGGGCAGATGACATTCGGTAGCCTGCCGGTTTGTCCAAAAAATAATGACTACATTTAAAAAAAAAAAAAGTGAGTTCATGTCAATAAGCAAGCCAGCAAAGCCAGCAGAGCGAGCGAGCGAGCGAGCGAGCGAGCGAGCGAGCGAGCGAGCGAGCAAGCAAGCAAGCAAGCTCGCTTGCCTTGAGCAGGCCCCAGCCTGAGATTTTTTAAAAAGTGCCATATTCAAGGCTGTGTCGGGCTTAGGGGAATGAGACCCATCCTTGTGACTGGTATTTGACATATATTTGGGTACGCCACGGGGAGTTTGCCAGACTCTGTGGTGTGGGCAGATGACATTCGGTAGCCTGCCGGTTTGTCCAAAAAATAATGACTACATTTAAAAAAAAAAATGTGAGTTCATGTCAATAAGCAAGCCAGCAAAGCCAGCAGAGCGAGCGAGCGAGCGAGCAAGCAAGCAAGCAAGCAAGCTCGCTTGCCTTGAGCAGGCCCCAGCCTGAGATTTTTTAAAAAGTGCCATATTCAAGGCTGTGTCGGGCTTAGGGGAATGAGACCCATCCTTGTGACTGGTATTTGACATATATTTGGGTACGCCACGGGGAGTTTGCCAGACTCTGCGGTGTGGGCAGATGACATTCGGTAGCCTGCCGGTTTGTCCAAAAAAATAATGACTACATTTAAAAAAAAAAAATGTGAGTTCATGTTAATAAGCAAGCCAGCAAAGCCAGCAAAGCCAGCAGAGCGAGCAAGCGAGTAAGCAAGCAAGCAAGCAAGCAAGCAAGCAAGCAAGCAAGCAAGCAAACCAGCAAGCAAGCAAACAAGCAAGCAAGCAAGCAAGCAAGCAAGCAAAAACAAGCAAGCAAAAGCAAGCAAGCAAAAGCAAGCAAGCAAGCAAGCAAGCAAGCAAGCAAGCAAGCAAGCTAGCAAGCAAGCAAGCAAGCTAGCAAGCTAGCCGACAAGCAGGCAACAAGCAAGCGAGCGACAGAGTCCACCCTGAACACCGACAGAACAAAATAGAGAAGCAGGGCCTGGATAGGGGCGGTGGAGCATGGGCACGGGTGGAGGGATGGGTACTGGATGATGGTATGTCGCCGATCATGGTAAGACAGACACGTGAGCACGAAAATTTGTCAGTCTGTCCCTGTCCCTCCAGCTTGTCCCTTCGCGAAAAAATTAAAAAAAAAAAAAAAAAAAAAAAAAAAAAAAAGAGGAAAGCCAGCCGGCCGGCAAGGAAAAGAGTACATCCTGAGGAGGTAGCGACAGGACCAAAAAGAAAATTTTGTATTAAAAAAAAGATTTATTAAAGAAATAGGAGAGACATGGGGAGGGGGGGCGTTTCGGTCCGCCCTTCACGCCCTACCGAGGCCACCAGTTGCCCCCCCACTAGTGGCTCTCCAGCACGGCCACGACTCCAGAGCACAGAAACCAATTTCTTAACTATCTGACTTTCAGTAGAAATACTTCCAGGGTCAATAAGTAAAATAGCAGAACTCCAAAACCAACATTTAATTCTTGAACCCAGCTGTAGAAAGCAAATCACTTCACAATGCTTTTTCGGCATGCATGTCTGATTGGGGCGGGGGGGGGGGGGGGGTAAACTCTAAATCATAGTGGTGAATCTTTTATTGAAACAATGAATCTAATCAAAGCAGATAGAGTGTTAACCTAGAATTCATCTGCCCCACAGGGACTGGGAGGGGTGGGGGTGGGGTTTTATTGGGATTCTTCATGGTAAAAAATAAGTATTGTTACAGCGAAATGTGTTTGATATTTGCATGACTGAGACCTAAACCTGAAAGCTTTGTAACCTTTCCCACGGTGATTCAATAAATAAATAAAATAAAATAAAATAAAGAGATAGGAGAGAGAGAGAGAGAGAGAGAGAGAGAGAGAGAGAGAGAGAGAGAGAGAGAAGCCAGCCTGCCAGCCAAACAGTACATCCCGAGCGCCGACAGGACCAAAGAAGAAAGCAGGGAGGGCCTAGATCTTGTTGGTGGAGCACGGGCACGGGTGGACGGACGGGTACTCACTCACTCACTCACTCACTCACTCACTCACTCACTCATTCACTCCCGGGGTCATGGTCTGACAAACCCGGGAGCACGAAAGTTTGTCGGTCTGTCCTTGTGCCTCCCCGGTGATCCATCGTGAAAAAAATTTATTAAAAAAAAAATGATAAAAAAAAAAAAAAGAGGAAAGCCAGCCGGCCGGCCAGCCAGCCAGCCGGCCGGCCAGCAAGCCGGCAAGGAAAAGAGTACATCCTGAGGAGATACCGACAGGACCAAATAGAGAATTATATACATAAAAAAGCTATTTATTAAAAAAATAGGTTTAAGGGAGGGAGGGAGGGAGGGAGGGAGGGAGGGAGGGAGGGAGGGAGGGAGGGAGGGGAAGGGAGAGAGAGAGAGAGAGAGAGAGAGAGAGAGAGAGAGAGAGAGAGAGAGAGAGAGAGAAGCCAGCCGGGCAGGCAAAGAGTACATCCCGAGCGCACACAGGACCAAAGAGGCAAAGCAGGGCCTGGATGTTGCTGGTGGAGCACGGGCACGGTTGGACGGACGGGTACGCACTCACTCCCTCCCGGGTCATGGTCTGACGGACCCGGGAGCACGAAAGTTTGTCAGTCTGTCCCTGTGCCTCCCGGTGATCCATCGTGAAAAAAAAAATTATTTAAAAAAATTATATAAAAAAAAAAGAAAAAGAGGAAAGCCAGCCGGCCGGCCAGCCAGCCAGCCAGCCAGCCAGCAAGCCGGCAAGGAAAAGAGTGCATCCTGACTCATGGAATCGTGTCATAATGACTACATTAAAAAAAAAAAAAAAATACGTGAGTTGATGTCAATAAGCAAGCCAGCAAAGCTAAGAAAGCGAGCAAGCAAGCAAGCGAGCTAGCAAGCCAGCAAGCTAGCAAGCCAGCAAGCTAGCCAGCCAACAAGCAAGCAACAAACAAGCAAGCAAGCGAGCGACAGAGTCCACCCTGAACACCGACAGAACAAAATAGAGAAGCAGGGCCTGGATAGGGGCGGTGGAGCATGGGCACGGGTGGAGGGATGGGTACTGGATGATGGTATGTCGCCGATCATGGTAAGACAGACACGTGAGCACGAAAATTTGTCAGTCTGTCCCTGTCCCTCCAGCTTGTCCCTTCGCGAAAAAATTTAAAAAAAAAAAAAAAAAAAAAAAGAGGAAAGCCAGCCGGCCGGCCAGCAAGCCGGCAAGGAAAAGAGTACATCCTGAGGAGATACCGACAGGACCAAATAGAGAATTATATACATAAAAAAGCTATTTATTAAAAAAATAGGTTTATGAGAGGGAGGGAGGGAGGGAGGGAGGGAGGGAGGGAGAGAGAGAGAGAGAGAGAGAGAGAGAGAGAGAGAGAGAGAGAGAGAGAAGCCAGCCTGCCAACCAAAAAGCACATCCCGAGCGCACACAGGACCAAAGAGGCAAAGCAGGGCCTGGATGTTGCTGGTGGAGCACGGGCACGGGTGGACGGACGGGTACTCACTCACTCACTCACTCACTCACTCACTCACTCACTCCCGGGGTCATGGTCTGACAAACCCGGGAGCACGAAAGTTTGTCGGTCTGTCCTTGTGCCTCCCGGTGATCCATCATGAAAAAAATTTATTAAAAAAAAAAATGATAAAAAAAAAAAAGAGGAAAGCCAGCCGGCCAGCCAGCAAGCCGGCAAGGAAAAGAGTACATCCTGAGGAGATACCGACCGACAGGACCAAATAGAGAATTATATACATAAAAAAGCTATTTATTAAAAAAATAGGTTTATGAGAGGGAGGGAGGGAAGGAGGGAGGGAGGGAGGGAGGGAGGGGGGAGGAGAGAGAGAGAGAGAGAGAGAGAGAGAGAGAGAGAGAGAGAGAGAGAGAGAGAGAGAGAGAAGCCAGCCGGGCAGGCAAAGAGTACATCCCGAGCGCACACAGGACCAAAGAGGCAAAGCAGGGCCTGGATGTTGCTGGTGGAGCACGGGCACGGTTGGACGGACGGGTACGCACTCCCTCCCTCCCGGGTCATGGTCTGACGGACCCGGGAGCACGAAAGTTTGTCAGTCTGTCCCTGTGCCTCCCGGTGATCCATCGTGAAAAAAAATTATTTAAAAAAATATATAAAAAAAAAAGAAAAAGAGGAAAGCCAGCCAGCCAGCCAGCCAGCCAGCCAGCCAGCCAGCCAGCCAGCCAGCCAGCCGGCAAGCCGGCAAGGAAAAGAGTGCATCCTGACTCATGGAATCGTGTCATAATGACTACATTAAAAAAAAAAAAATACGTGAGTTCATGTCAATAAGCAAGCCAGCAAAGCCAAGAAAGCGAGCAAGCAAGCGAGCTTGCAAGCTAGCAAGCTAGCTAGCCAGCAAGCTAGCCAGCCAACAAGCAAGCAACAAACCAGCAAGCGAGCGACAGAGTCCACCCTGAACACCGACAGAACAAAACAGAGAAGCAGGGCCTGGATAGGGGCGGTGGAGCATGGGCACGGGTGGAGGGATGGGTACTGGATGATGGTATGTCGCCGATCATGGTAAGACAGACACGTGAGCACGAAAGTTTGTCAGTCTGTCCCTGTCCCTCCAGCTTGTCCCTTCGTGAAAAAATTAAAAAAAAAAAAAAAAAGAGGAAAGCCAGCCAGTCAGACAGCAAGCCGGCAAGGAAAAGAGTACATCCTGAGGAGGTACCGACAGGACCAAAAAGAGAATATATATATATATATATATATATATATATATATATATACACATATATGTGTGTGTATATATATGTGTGTGTGTGTGATTTATTAAAAAAATAAATTTATGAGAGAGAGAGAGAGAGAGAGAGAGAGAGAGAGAGAGAGAGAGAAGCCAGCCAGCAGGCCGGCCGGCCAGCCAGCCAGCCAAAGAGTACATCCCGAGCGCCGACAGGACCAAAGAGAAAAGCAGGGCCTGGATCTGGATCTTGCTGGTGGAGCCACGGCACGGGTGGACGGACGGGTACGCACTCACTCCCTCCCGGGTCATGGTCTGACGGACCCGGGAGCACGAAAGTTTGTCAGTCTGTCCCTGTGCCTCCCGGTGATCCATCGTGAAGAAATTGATTTAAAAAAAAAAAAAAAAAAAAAAAAAAAAAAAGAGGAAAAGCCAGCCGGCACAAGAGCACATCCTGAGTAGTACAGACAGGACAAAATGGAAAAGTTTTTTTTTTTTTCTTTGCAAAATAGAAAAGCTGCGTGAGTGAGGTACCGGGAGGAAGGGAGGAAGCATGAAGTGGGTGTCGACAGGGAGGAATGCCCGTCCCTTGAAATCGGGGTGCAGTGTTCAAGGGCCTGGCGCAGTCACTTAGCTCGGGCCTCTTCTCCTGGTGCCGCCACACTCTCCGCCTCCCTCCCAGGGAAAGTGCTCTATGCTGAAGCCCCGTGGCACTGTTCCCCGGGCCACGCGCTCGCCTCCTCGCCCCCCACTGCCCCCCGCCCTTCCATGAACTCATTCGTGGACAATCCCTCAGTCAGGCAGGTCAGGTAGGTCCCGTTGGTTTCTTGAATTCAGAATGCCATCTCACTCCCCTTTGGACCCCAAATAGGAGTCGGCCTCCCACGCAGCACTCCCTCGGAGTTCTTCTCGAGAAAGGAAACCTCTGGGATTCCTCCCTCCCTCCCTCCCTCCCTCCCTCCCTCCCCCCCCCCCTCCAGAGACTCCCCCTCTCCCCAACCAACCCCTGGCGGCGCGGATGATGACTCGGACTACACGAATGATCGATTTATGGATTGATTTATTGATTTCTTGGGGTGGGGGTGGGGGTGGGGGTGGGGGTGGGACCGAAAGCCGGGCGTGCCTGTACTGGTCTAACCGGTTTCGAGGCCGAGTCCGTCTTCCTGTAGAGCCGGAGAGGGCGGGTGGACCACAACTCCCAGAGTGCTCCACGTCGCCGCCGCCGCCGCCGCCGCCGCCGCCGCCGCCGCCGCCGCCGCCGCCGCCGCCGCCGCCGCCGCCGCCGCCCCAAAGGGGGGGGCGGGGGGGGGGGGAAATGAATGAATGAATCAATGAATCAATAGATAGATAAAATAAAATCAAATAAAAATCAAGCAAAACAGAAACCAAAGGACTTTCTCAGAGAGCTGGTCATTGTCATACAGTCGCGCGCGCTCGACCGCTCAGGGAGTGAAATGAAAACAACTCCGCCG
>NW_026606316.1:0-27500 GCF_029834395.1 Sorex fumeus | reverse complement strand
GGCCCCGGGGGGCCCCCCTCGACCGAGAACAGCGCGCCGTCGTCCAACCGAGGGCCACCCGGCGGTGGCGAGAGCGGAGCGGCAACGGGAGGAGCGAGCGGACGGCGGTCCCAGGGAGCGAAAGCGCTGGCCGCCGGAGCCGCAGCGGCGGGCGAGACCTCCGAGCGCGGGCGAGCCGCGGGACCGGGACGCCGGCAGCAGCCCGGTGGACAGACGGGAAGTGGAGGAGAGGAAGAGGCCCCCCGCGAGGGGGGCCCCGCGAGAGGCAAAGGAACGCCGGCAACCTCCGACCGCCACGCGGGTCGAGACCGGAGGAGGGGAGGCGGCACGAAAAAGGGCGGCAGCGCGGGGCGGGGGGCGAGCCGAGGGTGCCCCAGGGAGGGCGAACCCTCCGCGGGCCGGGATGCCCCAAAGGCGGGGCCCCGGCACCCGGCGACGGCCACCGCCGCCGCCGCCGCCGCCGCCGCCAACGGCCCACCGCGGGAATCTCACCACCCGAGGCCTCCGAGCACAAGGGCGGTCCCGCGGCAGCCGAGGACGGACGACGACGACGACGACGGCCACCCTGCCACCGGGCGGGCGAGACTCGAGCTACACCCCGGCCACGACCACCGCCAGCGCGGACAGGTCAGGCGCCCCCGACGACTCGTCCCGGCCCTCAAACGCGGAGGTCACCGGCCGACGGCGAGACCGACACCCCCGACACCGGTGAGACGCACGCCCACCCCCCGCCGCTCGACGCACGTGCCTCCGACCGACCCCTCCGGGCTAAACGAGGCCCGTTCTGGGAGGGGTCAGCCGCTCCAGAGGCACGGCGAGACCGGCAGGGGGCAGGGCACGACCTGCACCGGGCGAGAGAGCGGACGCCGCTGACGGGCGACCCCCACGCGAGGGGGAACACGGGGGCCAAAGCACCACCGGGCTCCGCACGGGCACACAGCCTCCCCTGGGGAGGGGCCCGAGGGGCCGGGGGGTCCGGGCCCGCGAGGGCCGGGGCAACGCAGCACACGCGCCGGGTGGGCTCCGAGGGGAAAACGCGAGAGGGAGGCGCCCGCCGCCGGGACCGACCGGGCCACCGGGAAAACTCTGCACGGGAATCCCACCGCCCAACGACCAAGGGCGGTCCCGCACCCACGCCCGGGACGCCGGCCGGCCCGACGGCCGACCCACCGACGCGCGCTCCACCACGGAAGCCACAGCCGCGCACGGCACCACGGTGCCCCGACCGGCGGGGACCCGGATGGTCCAGCGCCAACCACCGACACCCGTTCCCCAGCCCCAACGCGAGGCAGGGAAGGCCGACGGCGCCCAGAGCCTCCACAAACCGCTCTTCCTCTTCCCTCTGCCCATCCGAGTCCTGCCGGAGGGTCCGGGTACCCAGACGGCAACGTCCAGTCACTCGGGGGCACGCCACCGCGCGGACCGCGCGAGAGCGTCTCGCTCGGCTGGGGGCCGAGAGCACGCACACCCCGAAGCCGGGCTCCGCAGCACCACCGCCGGCTGCGGCACACACAGACACGGGAGCGGACAGCGTGTCGTCCCCCCCCCACGGGAAGCACGGCTCCCGCGGGGCAGAGCGGGGGATCGCGCGGGCATAGGTCGGGTCCAGGAAGCGAGACCATACCCGCGCACACGCCCGTCTTCTCCGACCGCGCACACACGGGCCCATCCGAGCCCCGACCACCGACACGACGCCCCGACGCCGGGACGCCGGCTCGGCCCGGCGGGACCCTCCCCCGACGGGGGGAGGCGCGGGCCGCGGTAGGCAAAGAGCGAGGGCGCTCGGCACCCCCCCCACGTCTGGGGGGAATGACGGCGGAAGCCTCTCCCCGCCACAGGGCGGCGGGGAAGGGCAGGCTCTGCTACCGGTGGCTGACAGCGCAGGTAGAGGAGGGGCAGCAGCTGGGGGATCCGGTACCCCAAAGGCACCCTCTCGGATCGCTAGAGAAGGAGTATTCTCCGCCGAGGGGGCGCCGCCCCCCGACCTAGGCCGGCTGCCCCGCTTCTCCGGGCTCCCCCGACTCGAGTGGGGGGGGTCTGCCGTAGTGGTCCGGTGGCCGAGCCCCGCCGAAGCAAGACCGACCAGAAGCGTGAGCGTCCGCGGTCAGGTCCGTTGTGTGCTGGGTCCGCGGGAGGGCCCGCCGCCCCTCCGCAGCACCCGGCAGACGGCCCCCGCCCACCACGGCGGGTGACCGGCTTCCGCCCCCGCAACGGGAGAGGAGCGGAAACCCCGGACAGAGCGAGAGAGAGCCCCCAAGGGGGGGGCCACCTCGTCTCCCAGAGCCCGGCACAACGACAACCCACCGCCGCCGCTCACGCGCCCGCGTGCGCGAGAGCCAGTTAATGCGAGGCACGCGGGCACGCGCCCGAGAAACGGAGGCCGCCCAACCGCCCACGACCCAAGCGGCGGGCCGCAAGGGGGCGAACGGCAAGGCGACTCCCGTGTGACAAACAACGACCGGCTCGACCCCCAGAGGGGAACACCACCGAACGAGGAGAGCCCCAAGAGGGCAGGACCGCGAAGCCAGGTGACGGGGAAACGGCACCACCGGCTCGGCCTCAGGCACCTGACAGGACGACCTGGAGCGCTCCAGGGGCACCACCGAGGGCCGGTTGAGGCACGGCAGCGCGCGCCACCGCCGGGCGGCCCCACCCCGCCGCGGGGAGGGGCCGGCTCGAGAGAACGGGAACCTGGGACGGTCCCGACAGAGCGAGGGTTGTCCACCGTGTCAGACGACCCCGAAAAGCCCACTCCCTGTGCACCAAGCAGGAGAGCGGCAAGAACGGGATCGGGCCGGGGTCCGCACCCCTGAACGCCCCGCCCCACCGCGAGGTGGGGGAGAAGCGAGAGGCCCGCTGGCAGAACGAGAAGAGCGGTCCCATTCACGTGGAATGTCCGTCCCTCGTCTGGCGCGGCTTAGGCCCGGCCCGGGAGAGCACACCAGCACCACATCGATCAGCAAGGAAAGGATGCGAGAAGCGAGCGGCCACCGGTCCCCCCGGACGAGGAGGGGACCGGACCCCGAAGGAGAGCGAGCAAAGGACAGCAACCCTCCGGAGAGGGGAGAGGCCCGTTTCAGCCTTTGCCCACCCTTCTGACCTCGGGGTGATTCCGGACCCCGACCGGACAACCCCCTCCAACGAGAGCGAGACTGCCTGACACGCAGCGGGCACGGGGGCCCGCGGGACTGGGGGAGGTCCGTTCACATCGGGGCCGCGGACGCCGGGCTGAACTCGGGCGCCTTAGGCCGGAGGTTGACAGCCACGGCTGGGACACTGCCCCCAGGTGCACGCGAGAGCCGGCGCACAGGGCCCAGGCGGGCGGCTCGAGCGGCGGGAGGCCAGGGAGGAAGTCCTCAAGACAGGCCCCGACCATCCCACACGCACCCGGGGGAACGACGGTCCCGATCCTCACGGCAGAGAGCCACCGAGAGAGAGCGTGTCAGCACACATCTCGCGGTCCAAACCGGTCCCGTCGCACGGGAAAAGGACCGATGTCGGAAACGGGACCGATCTGCATCTTCCCGCCGCACCTCTGGAACAGGGACCCGGCAACTGGCACCCAGGAGAGCCCCATCGCCCCGAGTCCCGGAGCTCCACGGGACAACTGGTCGACCCCGTGACTCGGCATGGTCGAAGCTGCGCCCGAAGCCACGCGACGACCCCACGGCGGCGGCGGCGGCGGCGGCGGCGGCGGCGGCGGCGGCGGCGGCGGCGGCGGCGGCGGCGGCCCGGAGGTCAAAGCCAGCTCGGGAAGGCTAAGGGGATAGAGTCAGAAGCCCAGAAACACCGCGGCGGGAAATCAAACAAAACTAAGTCCTCTTCCTTCTCGGGGCCGCGGACCAGGCGCCCCCACGGGCTCACGGCCGGACCCCGTCACCGTGCACCGATGCACCGCCCGCTGACCGGCCAAGGGCGGCACGCGTTCAGCCCGGCCATCGGCCCCGCTCCGAGACGCTGCGGACCGACCCTGGAGCTACGAGGCGCGGGCTCAAGCCGGCCGAGGGACGGGCCACGCGCCCGGGCCGCCCCGCGCTCGGGCCGGCCATCGGCCCCTCTCCGAGCCGCTGAGGACCCCGGAGCTGGCTACGCGGCACCCGCCGGCCAAAGGTCGGGCCACACGCCCGGGCCGCCCCGCTCTCGCGCCGGCCACCGGCCCCGCTCCGAGCCGCTGCGCACCCTGGAGCTAGCTACGCGGCACCCGCCGGCCGAGGGACGGGCCACGCGCCCGGGCCGCCTCGCGCTCGGGCCGGCCATCGGCCCCTCTCCGAGCCGCTGAGGACCCCGGAGCTGGCTACGCGGCACCCGCCGGCCGAGGGTCGGGCCACACGCCCGGGCCGCCCCCCTCTCGCGCCGGCCACCGGCCCCGCTCCCGAGCCGCCGAGGACCCTGGAGCTAGCTACGCGGCACCCGCCGGCAGAGTGCTGGTCGACCCGCCCCGGCAGCCAGGCCCGGCGCCGGCACCCGCCGGCGAAGGCAACACAGCCTCCCTCAAGAGCCTGCAGTTCCAAGCTCCACCGCCGGTCCTCGCGGGCTGGCGCCTCGACAGCGGGACCAATGTCGACTCGGACGCCGACATCCTGGAACGCCGCCTCGGGCAGTGAAACCGAAACGCTGCCGTCACCCCAGAGGAGCTCCGGCGCCATATAAAAGCGGACGGCAGGTGGCGCCCGAGCAACCTCAGCGGGATCGCCATCCCCCACCCCGCTCCGAACTGCTGCGGACCCTAGAGCTACACGACACGGGCTCAAGCGGGCACAAGGACGGCCACGGGCAAGGGCGTCCACGGGCTCGGGCAGCCATAGACCCAACTCGCTCCGGGCCGCTGCCGGCCCCGGGGCTTAGCTCCGCGGCACCCGCCGGCCGAGGGCCGGGCCCCGCTCCGGGCCGCTGCCGACCACGGGCCTTAGCTCCGCGGCACCCGCCGGCCGAGCGCCGGGCCGCGCGCCCGGGCCGCCCCGCGCCCGGCCCGGCCCTCGGCCCCGCTCCGGGCCGCTGCCGGCCCCGGGGCTTAGCTCCGCGGCACCCGCCGGCCGAGGACCGGGCCACGCGCCCGGGCCGCCCCGCGCCCGGCCCGGCCCTCGGCCCCGCTCCGGGCCGCTGCCAACCCCGGGGCTTAGCTCCGCGGCACCCGCCGGCCGAGGGCCGGGCCGCGCGCCCGGGCTGCCCCGCGCCCGGCCCGGCCCTCGGCCCCGCTCCGGGCCGCTGCCGGCCCCGGGGCTTAGCTCCGCGGCACCCGCCGGCCGAGGACCGGGCCACGCGCCCGGGCCGCCCCGCGCCCGGCCCGGCCCTCGGCCCCGCTCCGGGCCGCTGCCAACCCCGGGGCTTAGCTCCGCGGCACCCGCCGGCCGAGGGCCGGGCCGCGCGCCCGGGCCGCCCCGCGCCTGGCCCGGCCCTCGGCCCCGCTCCGGGCCGCTGCCGGCCCCGGGGCTTAGCTCCGCGTCACCCGCCGGCCGAGCGCCGGGCCGCGCGCCCGGACCGCCCCGCGCCCGGCCCGGCCCGGCCCGGCCCTCGGCCCCGCTCCGGGCCGCTTGCCGACCCTGGAGCTACGGCGCCACCCGCCGCCGGGGTGCTGGTCGACCCGCCCGGGCAGCCAGCCCCGGCGCCGGCACCCGGCTGCGAAGGCAACACGGCCTCCCTCAAGAACCTGCAGTTCCAATCTCCACCGTCGCTCCTCGCGAGGTGGCGCCTTGACAGCGGGCCCGAAGTCGACTCGGACGCCGACATCCTGGAACGCCGCCTCGGGCAGTGCGAGCGAATCGCTCCCGTCAGCCCAGAGGAGCTCCGGCGCCGTAGAAAAGCGGACGGCAGGTGGCGCCCGAGCAACCTCAGCGCGATCGATCGCCACCCCGCCCCGCGCGACTCCTGTGGAGGGAAACTAAATCCCACCGCCCCTCCCTCCCCTCGAGAAACAGGCAGGGCCGTTGGGGATGGAGAGGAGGACAATTCCCCCCCACCCCCACAAAAACTAAAACCACCCCCCACCACTCAGTGCGTGTGTTTGAGCGCGCGGGCCCGCCTGCCTGTTCTGTGTCTGTGTGCGTGCGTCCGTGTCCATCTCCGTCTCCCTCTCGGCCTCTGCGTGCCTGTTTGGGGTTCACAGCGGACTGGATGGACAAGGCACCCAGAGCTCAGAAGATCCACCCAATCCCGATGAACTTGACGAAAAGACCGGGGAGGACCCGTCCGTCTGTCAGGGGCCAACCTCCTTGGAGGAATAGGCGACGCAACCCGAGAGAGAGAGAGAGAGAGAGAGAGAGAGAGAGAGAGAGAGAGAGAGAAAGAGCGTTCCGGTTCGTTGTTCCCCGGCTCCCTCCCTGGGGACAACAAGAAGATGCGGCGGCGGTGGCGGTGGCGTGAGACATGAAGCGGCTCTAGGAAATCATCGGAGCTGGGTCCGCAGAAAGGAGCGGTTCGGGTTCGCCCCGGCGGAGTTTCGTGGAGATTTCCACCAAGGAACCGGCACCGTGGCCCTCTCGGGCGAACGGGCACCCTCGGGAACGAGCACACCCTCGTCGTGGCCACTCGCGAAGCTAAATGCAGGACGTTGTGCAGTGTGGCGCGGCGGCGGCGGCGGCGCCCACATCGAGAGAGCGCACGACCACCCGCTCGTTTCTCTTCACCATTTCCCGAATCGGTCACTGTGAAGCGGTGGTGTTGCGGGGGCGGGCGGGCGTGAGTGAGTGGGTGGGTGGGTGCGTGCGCGAGTGCGTGTTTCACGTGGCTTAATGCGTTTTAAAACGACCTCGAGATGGAGCCGTGACACCACGAACCTAAGGGACACGTGAGGCTGGGGACATAGCCGAGGGGTCCGGGTCCGGATGGCAGAAAAAAAAAAAATAGAACGGGAGTCAAGTCAGGCACCTGTGCCACACGTGAACTATGGGCAGCTTGCACCCCGTGACCCCGGTTGGAATCTCTGGAGATGGACACGGAGGGAAGACGGAGGGATGGGGAGGGACGGGGGGAGGGAAGAAAGTTTTGTCCGTTTGTCCCTGTACTTCACGGCGATTCATTCAAGACGTTTATAAAAAAAAAATACATATATATGTACACATATATATAATATACACGCATACATATGTACGTACGTACGTACGTGTGTACGTATGTATAAAAAGAAAAACAAGCAACCGTAAGCGAGCGAGCGAGCGAGCGAGCAAGCAAGCAAGCAAGCAAGCAAGCAAAAGCCAAGAAGGAAGCAAGCAAGCATGCAAGCGAGCCAGCCAGCAAAAAGAGTACGTACGAGTCCGTGGATAGACGCGCAGCGCGTCTCATGCTAAGTGAAATGAGTCAGAAAGAGAGGGACAGCCGGAGAAGGGACTGCACTCGTGGGTGGAGGGTCCAACCACATCCCATGAGGCTCGCACCTAAGGAGAGCAGATACACGGCCGGCCAGCACGAGAAGATTGCTCCCTAGCTGGAAGCCTGCCTCATGAGCCAAGGGGAGAAGGCAGCTGGAAGAGAGAAGGGAAGTTTCTCTTGACAGGGGTGCCTGTCAAGAGGTGGCACGTTCGCCCTGGAGGGAGGGGCGGAGGAGTTGAAGCCGGCAAGGCAGGCGGGCCCCCCCCCCCCCCCCCCCCCGCTGCGGCGGCGGCTTGAGTGGCAGGGAAACGCCCTGCCGCTTTGCTAGCGCTCCAGCCTCCAAATCCCCGCAAACCCTCCAAATCCTTTTCGTGTCCCTCTTCCCTCCCTCACGGCCGTGAATAGGGAATAGGGACACGAAAAGGATTTGGAGAATTCGCTGCTGGTCCGAATGATGTCCGTTTCAGCCTGGTGGAGCCAGTATGGAGACTTCTCAGTCCGTGGAAAGGCGAGCTGCTTGGCCTGAGTATGGCTGGCCTTGGGTGGCTGTGGACCCAGGTTCGGTCCCTGGCACTCCAAGGGGTCATGGAAATCACTCATTCAGCAAGAAAGAGTACGTATTTATTTAAATAAATAACGAATACGACCACGACCACGACCATCCTGTTGTTCGTCGCTTGCCTGGAGCAGGCCCCACCCTGAGATTTTGAAACAGTGCCCTATTCAAGGCTGTTTCAGGCTTAGGAGAATGAGACTACAAAAAATAATGACTACATTTAAAAAAAAAAAAAACAAGTGAGTTCATGTCAATAAGCAAGCCAGTCAAGCCAGCAGAGCAAGCCAGCAAGCAAGCAAGCAAGGAAGCAAGCAAGCGAGCAAGCAAGCAAGCAAGCAAGCAAGCAAGCAAGCAAGCAAGCAAGCTAGCCGACAAGCAAGCAGGCAACAAGCAAGCGAGCGACAGAGTCCACCCTGACCACCGACAGAACCAAATAGAGGAGCAAGCAGGGCCTGGATAGGGGCGGTGGAGAATGAGACCCATCCTTATGACTGGTATTTGGCCTATTGGGTACGAAGGATCTTGGATCCCGAAGAAAATGATGGCTCGAGGAACTGGTCGGGATGGGAGATGTGTGCTGAAAGTAGAAAAAGGGCCAAACATGATGACCTCTCAGTGTCTGTATTGCAAAGCATAAACCCCGAAAAGAGGGGAGAGGGAGAGGGAGAGGGTGAGGGAGAGAGAATGGGGAATATGTGTCTGCCACAGAGGCAGGGAGGCAGGGGGAGGGTGTGTGCCTCTCTGTGTGTGTGTGTGTGTGTGTGTGTGTGTGTGTGTGTGTGTGTGTGTGTGTAGGCGGGGTTATAATACCCGGGATATTGGTGGTGGGAAATGTGCACTGGTGGAGGGATGGGTGTTTGATCATTGTGTGACTGTCCCCCAAACATGAAAGCTTGTAAAGATCTCACAGGTGAGTCAATAAAATTTAAAAAAAAAAAAGTGCCATGGTTTCCTTCCCCCCCCCACCCCCCCCCCCCGGGGAATTTTATCAATGATACGTGTTTTCTGTTCACAGTACTTTGAAGCTACTGCATCTTCACCAAAGCTCCTTCACCCTGCATCTTCACCAAAGCTCCTTCACCACCACCACCACCACCACCACCACCACCACCACCACCACCGCCCTCGCACCCCCCCCCCCCCCGCCCCACCTCTCCCCAGGCTTTGTGTCACTTGATCAGCCCACGGGGGAGGGGGAGGCGTGGGGGGGGCGGAGGGGGCGGAGGGGGCGGGTCTTTACATCGAGAAAACCAGGGCCGCAGAGTCAAGGAGGATTGATTTGGCCTCCACGAAGGCTGTTTCTTGAAGTGCCCAGGAAGGAGGGAGGAGTTTTCTCCCGAGCCGCGGTTTTCCCTTTCTCTTGCTCCCCTTTCTCCTGCTCCCCTCCCCCGCCCGCCAGCGACAAGCTGAAAGAGGTCACCCACCCTACCACCTCCCATTCCAACCCCACCTCTGAGGTGCTTGTCCAAAGCCTACACCCACCCAAGAGCGCTTAGCAGATCTTATCTCCAAGGAAGATACCGACAGAGAGCGGCATCTCTTCCTCTTCCCCCGCCCTCACCCTCTGGGCGGGCTGGACGGTCGTGGGGGGGGCGGGGCGGGGCGGGGCGGGGCGGGGCGGAACGGCGGGAGCCCGGGAGCCCCGGAGCCCCGGAGCCCCGGAGCCCCCCCGGGCGGGCGGCAATTGTCATGCAAAAAGAGGCGACCGGGCCCGCCGGCTTGGAGTCAGGTTCCCTCTGGCCTCTGAGCACACGGATCTTTGTGATTGATTGATTGATTGATTTTTTTGAAGGAAAATGAAACCAAAACCCTGGTTCAAGGACCACAACTCCCGGGAAGCTCTGGGGCCGCCACGACCATGGCCACCGCCCACCGAGATGGTTCCCGCCGCCTTCCCCTCCCCTCCCCTCCCCTCCCCTCCCCGCCGTGTCCGTTCCTTCCTGTCCGTTCTCGTTCTCCTTCTCTCCCCCACCGCCACCCCCACCCGAAAAGCGCCCCCCCCCCCCCCCCCGCCACCCTCCGGCTAGAGAATTCGGGCGGGGGTTTCCTAGGAAAGTCCTGCAAGCATCTCAGATAGATTTAAAAGAGAGGCTTCAGCTTGATCGCAGGCACTGGCTTTCATCCCCCGCCACCCCCCCCCCCCCCGCCCGCCCCCAACACACACTTGCAGCAAAAGCAAGCCAAAGAAAGCAAAAGCATGCGCCCTTTGATTCCAAGACTTAGAGTACGAGTGTGACTGATCTTTCTCCCCAACCTTTGCCTGAAGTTTGTTTCTATGAGTCCATTGGCATGTCCTTCGAAAAAAATAAAATGAGATTAAAATAATTCGACAATGAAGAAAGAAAGAAAGAAAGAAAGAAAGAAAGAAAGAAAGAAAGAAAAGCAAGCAGGCAAGCAAGCTCGCTTGCCTTGAGCAGGCCCCAGCCTGAGATTTTTTAAAAAGTGCCATATTCAAGGCTGTGTCGGGCTTAGGGGAATGAGACCCATCCTTGTGACTGGTATTTGACATATATTTGGGTACGCCACGGGGAGTTTGCCAGACTCTGTGGTGTGGGCAGATGACATTCGGTAGCCTGCCGGTTTGTCCAAAAAATAATGACTACATTTAAAAAAAAAAATGTGAGTTCATGTCAATAAGCAAGCCAGCAAAGCCAGCAGAGCGAGCGAGCGAGCGAGCAAGCAAGCAAGCAAGCAAGCTCGCTTGCCTTGAGCAGGCCCCAGCCTGAGATTTTTTAAAAAGTGCCATATTCAAGGCTGTGTCAGGCTTAGGGGAATGAGACCCATCCTTGTGACTGGTATTTGACATATATTTGGGTACGCCACGGGGAGTTTGCCAGACTCTGCGGTGTGGGCAGATGACATTCGGTAGCCTGCCGGTTTGTCCAAAAAAATAATGACTACATTTAAAAAAAAAAAATGTGAGTTCATGTTAATAAGCAAGCCAGCAAAGCCAGCAAAGCCAGCAGAGCGAGCAAGCGAGTAAGCAAGCAAGCAAGCAAGCAAGCAAGCAAGCAAGCAAGCAAGCAAGCAAGCAAACCAGCAAGCAAGCAAACAAGCAAGCAAGCAAGCAAGCAAGCAAGCAAAAACAAGCAAGCAAAAGCAAGCAAGCAAAAGCAAGCAAGCAAGCAAGCAAGCAAGCAAGCAAGCAAGCTAGCAAGCAAGCAAGCAAGCTAGCAAGCTAGCCGACAAGCAGGCAACAAGCAAGCGAGCGACAGAGTCCACCCTGAACACCGACAGAACAAAATAGAGAAGCAGGGCCTGGATAGGGGCGGTGGAGCATGGGCACGGGTGGAGGGATGGGTACTGGATGATGGTATGTCGCCGATCATGGTAAGACAGACACGTGAGCACGAAAATTTGTCAGTCTGTCCCTGTCCCTCCAGCTTGTCCCTTCGCGAAAAAATTAAAAAAAAAAAAAAAAAAAAAAAAAAAAGAGGAAAGCCAGCCGGCCGGCAAGGAAAAGAGTACATCCTGAGGAGGTAGCGACAGGACCAAAAAGAAAATTTTGTATTAAAAAAAAGATTTATTAAAGAAATAGGAGAGACATGGGGAGGGGGGGCGTTTCGGTCCGCCCTTCACGCCCTACCGAGGCCACCAGTTGCCCCCCCACTAGTGGCTCTCCAGCACGGCCACGACTCCAGAGCACAGAAACCAATTTCTTAACTATCTGACTTTCAGTAGAAATACTTCCAGGGTCAATAAGTAAAATAGCAGAACTCCAAAACCAACATTTAATTCTTGAACCCAGCTGTAGAAAGCAAATCACTTCACAATGCTTTTTCGGCATGCATGTCTGATTGGGGCGGGGGGGGGGGGGGGGTAAACTCTAAATCATAGTGGTGAATCTTTTATTGAAACAATGAATCTAATCAAAGCAGATAGAGTGTTAACCTAGAATTCATCTGCCCCACAGGGACTGGGAGGGGTGGGGGTGGGGTTTTATTGGGATTCTTCATGGTAAAAAATAAGTATTGTTACAGCGAAATGTGTTTGATATTTGCATGACTGAGACCTAAACCTGAAAGCTTTGTAACCTTTCCCACGGTGATTCAATAAATAAATAAAATAAAATAAAATAAAGAGATAGGAGAGAGAGAGAGAGAGAGAGAGAGAGAGAGAGAGAGAGAGAGAGAGAGAGAGAGAAGCCAGCCTGCCAGCCAAACAGTACATCCCGAGCGCCGACAGGACCAAAGAAGAAAGCAGGGAGGGCCTAGATCTTGTTGGTGGAGCACGGGCACGGGTGGACGGACGGGTACTCACTCACTCACTCACTCACTCACTCACTCATTCACTCCCGGGGTCATGGTCTGACAAACCCGGGAGCACGAAAGTTTGTCGGTCTGTCCTTGTGCCTCCCCGGTGATCCATCGTGAAAAAAATTTATTAAAAAAAAAATGATAAAAAAAAAAAAAAGAGGAAAGCCAGCCGGCCGGCCAGCAAGCCGGCAAGGAAAAGAGTACATCCTGAGGAGATACCGACAGGACCAAATAGAGAATTATATACATAAAAAAGCTATTTATTAAAAAAATAGGTTTAAGGGAGGGAGGGAGGGAGGGAGGGAGGGAGGGAGGGAGGGAGGGAGGGAGGGGAAGAGAGAGAGAGAGAGAGAGAGAGAGAGAGAGAGAGAGAGAGAGAGAGAGAGAGAGAGAGAGAGAGAGAAGCCAGCCGGGCAGGCAAAGAGTACATCCCGAGCGCACACAGGACCAAAGAGGCAAAGCAGGGCCTGGATGTTGCTGGTGGAGCACGGGCACGGTTGGACGGACGGGTACGCACTCACTCCCTCCCGGGTCATGGTCTGACGGACCCGGGAGCACGAAAGTTTGTCAGTCTGTCCCTGTGCCTCCCGGTGATCCATCGTGAAAAAAAAAATTATTTAAAAAAATTATATAAAAAAAAAAGAAAAAGAGGAAAGCCAGCCGGCCGGCCAGCCAGCCAGCCAGCCAGCCAGCAAGCCGGCAAGGAAAAGAGTGCATCCTGACTCATGGAATCGTGTCATAATGACTACATTAAAAAAAAAAAAAAAATACGTGAGTTGATGTCAATAAGCAAGCCAGCAAAGCTAAGAAAGCGAGCAAGCAAGCAAGCGAGCTAGCAAGCCAGCAAGCTAGCAAGCCAGCAAGCTAGCCAGCCAACAAGCAAGCAACAAACAAGCAAGCAAGCGAGCGACAGAGTCCACCCTGAACACCGACAGAACAAAATAGAGAAGCAGGGCCTGGATAGGGGCGGTGGAGCATGGGCACGGGTGGAGGGATGGGTACTGGATGATGGTATGTCGCCGATCATGGTAAGACAGACACGTGAGCACGAAAATTTGTCAGTCTGTCCCTGTCCCTCCAGCTTGTCCCTTCGCGAAAAAATTTAAAAAAAAAAAAAAAAAAAAAAAGAGGAAAGCCAGCCGGCCGGCCAGCAAGCCGGCAAGGAAAAGAGTACATCCTGAGGAGATACCGACAGGACCAAATAGAGAATTATATACATAAAAAAGCTATTTATTAAAAAAATAGGTTTATGAGAGGGAGGGAGGGAGGGAGGGAGGGAGGGAGGGAGGGAGGGAGAGAGAGAGAGAGAGAGAGAGAGAGAGAGAGAGAGAGAGAGAGAGAGAGAGAGAGAGAAGCCAGCCTGCCAACCAAAAAGCACATCCCGAGCGCACACAGGACCAAAGAGGCAAAGCAGGGCCTGGATGTTGCTGGTGGAGCACGGGCACGGTTGGACGGACGGGTACGCACTCCCTCCCTCCCGGGGTCATGGTCTGACGGACCCGGGAGCACGAAAGTTTGTCAGTCTGTCCCTGTGCCTCCCGGTGATCCATCGTGAAAAAAAATTATTTAAAAAAATATATAAAAAAAAAAGAAAAAGAGGAAAGCCAGCCAGCCAGCCAGCCAGCCAGCCAGCCAGCCAGCCAGCCAGCCAGCCAGCCGGCAAGCCGGCAAGGAAAAGAGTGCATCCTGACTCATGGAATCGTGTCATAATGACTACATTAAAAAAAAAAAAAATACGTGAGTTCATGTCAATAAGCAAGCCAGCAAAGCCAAGAAAGCGAGCAAGCAAGCGAGCTAGCAAGCTAGCAAGCTAGCTAGCCAGCAAGCTAGCCAGCCAACAAGCAAGCAACAAACCAGCAAGCGAGCGACAGAGTCCACCCTGAACACCGACAGAACAAAACAGAGAAGCAGGGCCTGGATAGGGGCGGTGGAGCATGGGCACGGGTGGAGGGATGGGTACTGGATGATGGTATGTCGCCGATCATGGTAAGACAGACACGTGAGCACGAAAGTTTGTCAGTCTGTCCCTGTCCCTCCAGCTTGTCCCTTCGTGAAAAAATTAAAAAAAAAAAAAAAAAGAGGAAAGCCAGCCAGTCAGACAGCAAGCCGGCAAGGAAAAGAGTACATCCTGAGGAGGTACCGACAGGACCAAAAAGAGAAATATATATATATATATATATATATATATATATATATATATATATACACATATATGTGTGTGTATATATATGTGTGTGTGTGTGTGATTTATTAAAAAAATAAATTTATGAGAGAGAGAGAGAGAGAGAGAGAGAGAGAGAGAGAGAGAAGCCAGCCAGCAGGCCGGCCGGCCAGCCAGCCAGCCAAAGAGTACATCCCGAGCGCCGACAGGACCAAAGAGAAAAGCAGGGCCTGGATCTGGATCTTGCTGGTGGAGCCACGGCACGGGTGGACGGACGGGTACGCACTCACTCCCTCCCGGGTCATGGTCTGACGGACCCGGGAGCACGAAAGTTTGTCAGTCTGTCCCTGTGCCTCCCGGTGATCCATCGTGAAGAAATTGATTTAAAAAAAAAAAAAAAAAAAAAAAAAAAAAAAAAGAGGAAAAGCCAGCCGGCACAAGAGCACATCCTGAGTAGTACAGACAGGACAAAATGGAAAAGTTTTTTTTTTTTTCTTTGCAAAATAGAAAAGCTGCGTGAGTGAGGTACCGGGAGGAAGGGAGGAAGCATGAAGTGGGTGTCGACAGGGAGGAATGCCCGTCCCTTGAAATCGGGGTGCAGTGTTCAAGGGCCTGGCGCAGTCACTTAGCTCGGGCCTCTTCTCCTGGTGCCGCCACACTCTCCGCCTCCCTCCCAGGGAAAGTGCTCTATGCTGAAGCCCCGTGGCACTGTTCCCCGGGCCACGCGCTCGCCTCCTCGCCCCCCACTGCCCCCCGCCCTTCCATGAACTCATTCGTGGACAATCCCTCAGTCAGGCAGGTCAGGTAGGTCCCGTTGGTTTCTTGAATTCAGAATGCCATCTCACTCCCCTTTGGACCCCAAATAGGAGTCGGCCTCCCACGCAGCACTCCCTCGGAGTTCTTCTCGAGAAAGGAAACCTCTGGGATTCCTCCCTCCCTCCCTCCCTCCCTCCCTCCCTCCCTCCCTCCCTCCCCCCCCCCCCTCCAGAGACTCCCCCTCTCCCCAACCAACCCCTGGCGGCGCGGATGATGACTCGGACTACACGAATGATCGATTTATGGATTGATTTATTGATTTCTTGGGGTGGGGGTGGGGGTGGGGGTGGGGGTGGGGGTGGGACCGAAAGCCGGGCGTGCCTGTACTGGTCTAACCGGTTTCGAGGCCGAGTCCGTCTTCCTGTAGAGCCGGAGAGGGCGGGTGGACCACAACTCCCAGAGTGCTCCACGTCGTCGCCGCCGCCGCCGCCGCCGCCGCCGCCGCCGCCGCCGCCGCCGCCGCCGCCGCCGCCCCAAAGGGGGGGGGGGGGGGGAAATGAATGAATGAACGAATCAATAGATAAAATAAAATCAAATAAAAATCAAGCAAAACAGAAACCAAAGGACTTTCTCAGAGAGCTGGTCATTGTCATACAGTCGCGCGCGCTCGACCGCTCAGGGAGTGAAATGAAAACAACTCCGCCGCCACCCCGACCCCGACCCCGACCCCGACCCCGACCCCGACCCCGACCCCGACCCCGATCCCGATCCTCGATCCGTACCTTACCGTACCTTACCGTGCCTTACCGTGCCTTACCGTACCGGTCTGTCCCCGCCCCTCCCCCTCCTGGAATACTGCCCGCAGGCGGCCTCCCTGCCGCCCCCTCCCCCACCGATGGGGGTGGGGAAGAAATAGAAAAGCGGCCACGAGGGGGCAGAAAGGTGCAGGAAGGGGAGGGGGGAAGGGAAAAAAAAGAGCTGCAGGAAGAACTAGAAAAAAAAAACAAACCAAAAAACAAAAGGCGCAGGAAGGACAGGGGGGAGGGGAGCCGCCAGTCGTCAGCCGCCGCTCCAAAGACAGGGGCGCCGGCCGGCCGGCCTGGAGATCCGAGTGCCAGGGGGCGGGGCGGGGCGGGGCGGGGCGGGGCGGGGCGGGGCGGGGGCGGGGCGGGGCGGGGCGGGGCGGGGCGAGGCGAGGCGGGGCGGGGCGGGGCGAGGCGGGGCGAGGCGGGGCGGGGCGGGGCGAGGCGGGGCGAGGCGGGGCGAGGCGGGGCGAGGCGGGGCGAGGCGGGGCGAGGCGGGGCGGGGCGGGGCGGGGCGGGGCGGGGCGGGGCGGGGCGAGGCGGGGCGGGGCGGGGCGGGGCGGGGCGGGGCGGGGCGGGGCGGGGCGGGGCGAGGCGGGGCGGGGCGGGGCGGGGCGGGGCGGGGCGAGGCGAGGCGAGGGCGGGGCGGGGCGGGGCGGGGCGGGGCGGGGCGGGGCGGGGCGGGGCGGGGCGAGGCGAGGCGAGGCGAGGCGAGGCGAGGCGAGGCGAGGCGAGGCGAGGCGAGGCGAGGCGAGGCGAGGCGGTCTGCGCAGGGATGGATCTCCAGCGGGAGGAGAGGACGTGCGAAAGTGATGCAGAGAACCTCAGGAGCGAGCAGAGCGCGGAGCGCAGAGCCTGGAGCCCCGGAGGTTGAGTAGCCGGAACAGCCAAGCGGAGGCTCGTTGAAATATAAAATGTACCAGGGAGGAAGAGGGAGAGGGAGACGGAGAGGGAGAGGGAGAGGGAGAGAGAGAGAGAGAGAGAGAGAGAGGAGAGAGACGGGATTTCGGTGCTCGGTGGTGGTGGTGGTGGAGGAGGAAAATGGGCACTGGTGAAGGGACGGGACGGGGGCGGAGGGAGAGAGAGGGGGAGAGAGAGAGGAGAGAGAGAGAGAGAGAGAGAGAGAGAGAGAGACGGGATTTCGGTGCTCGGTGGTGGTGGTGGTGGTGGTGGTGGTGGTGGTGGTGGTGGAGGAGGAGGAGGAGGAGGAAAATGGACACTGGTGAAGGGACGAGTGTTTCATCATTGCATGACTGAGATTTCAACCCGAAAGCTTTGTAACTGTTTCTCACGGTGATTCAAGAAATAAAATTATAAAAGATGAAAAAAATAGAACCACTGGGTGAGGTTTAAAGGCAAAAAATCCAAAACAAATAAAACCTCTATTGCATTATTGCAAAGCTTCATAACCAATGTAGCCTAAAATGAATACCTTCAGTGATTCTCCATAGATATTTGACAAGACAAAAATAAAGGGACACCATGCAGTACAGACACCATCAATCCATAAAATCTGGGAAAGAAACTGGAAGTTGCTATATTATTAACCCAAAATTAACAGAACCAACGATGTTTATAAGCACCAACTCCTGTACGTTTGAAGCACACGTGTCCTCAGGTTGATTTTTCTGGAAAAACAACTTGAGCAAGAACGTTACTTTTAGCCTACATAAGCCCCAATAGCAGTCCTTGACTTTAGAATCTATGGTAGGGAATTCAAACGGTCTATACAGGAATCATGGTTGCTTTGCAGGATATCCAAATAATACATCGTACTGTGAATATTCTGTAATACGAGGTTGTAAGTCAGTAAACTGTAGATTGGAGAGAGAGCCCTGGGGCAAGGCTGATGCCTAGCAAGCAGCAAACCCAGAGTCTTTTCCCTGGCACTTCATCTGGTCCCTAGCATCCCCTCCAGGAGTGATGCCTGCGCAGTTAGGAGGAGCCTCAGCACTGCTGGATATGGTTCCCAACTCCCTTGACAAATACAAGCACCCATTTCGTGGAATATAATATGAATGGTCACGGTCCTCCCGTTGTTCATTGATTTGCTCGAGCGGGCCCAGTAACGTCTCCATCGTGAGACTTCTTGTTACTGCGTTGGGCATATTGAATACGTCACGGGTACCTTGCCAGGCTTTACGTGCGAGCGAGATACTCTCCGTAGCTTGCCAGGCTCTCCGAGAGGGGCAGAGGAATCGAACTTGGGTTGGCCATGTTGGCTGCGTGCAAGGCAAACGCCCTACCCGCTGTGCTATTGTTCCATCCCATATATATATATATTTATATATATATGTATACACACACACACACACACACACACACATATATATATATATATACAGGAGATTGATATCCAAGACTAGGAAAATGGAGGCCAGGAGGACTGGTCAATGGTAGGAAGCTCCCACAAGCATCGGGGACAGAGTGTAGTTAGGATAGAGTAGGGACCAGTCTGGCAATAATGCTTGGAAATGGTTGGAAATCACTTTGGACGGGAACTGGGTGTTGAAAGTAGGTAAAGAGATACACATAATAACCTTTCAGAATCTGTATTGTAAACCAAAAGGCGTGTGTGTGAGAGAGATGGGGAGACAGAAAACAGGGAGAGAGGGAGGAGAGAGACAGAGCACTGCAGAAAGGAGGAGGGAGAGAAAGGTGCCTTGCCTGCCTGGGGGAGTAGGGAGACTGGGAACATTCGTGGTGAGCGATGTACACTGGTGAAGGGACAGGTGTTGGAACATGATGAGACAAAAGTATATGGAAGCTGGCAGTTTTCAAAGGAACTTTCTTAGTTCTATTCAAGGAAAATACAAAGAACCAGTAAAAATAAAAATTCACTTTCCAGAAAATGTTTCTAGTCATTGTAAATAATAGTAAATCCACAATTTTTTGAGAGACTCTTTTCTTAAAGAATGCCCGAACTGCAATACATACAACATTCAAAGTTATACAGATATTCAGATCGCCATTTTCCTTACAATTGTTAAAAAAAAAACAAGGAAAATTTAAGCCTCCAATTTTAATAGATTATATTATGACCTATATAACAGCCTAACCTGTTGGAAAAAACTTTTATATCCAACAAACAAACGTAGACTATGACTCAAAATAAAATCACAACATAGAGCAAGAACTTTACTTTGCATTTGTTAGTATAATAGGGTACAAATTCACATGCTTGCAAAAGTGGAGATGAAACAACAATCAGCAAACTTGTAGGTCACCAGGAAGCTGAAGGTTTGGGAAAAAAGAAGCTATTTCCACTTTAATCTTGTTCCTTGAGTAGTGGCATGGGAGGAAACTCAAGAACAAAAAATGAGAGCAACCAAGGATAATTTACTAAAATTCACCTGCGATAGCACAGTGGTAGGGCGTTTGCCTTGTACACAGCCAACATGGCCGATCCGAGTTCGATTCCTCCGCCCCTCTCGGAGAGCCTGGCAAGCTCCCCTTGACGTATTCGATATGCCAAACACAGTAACAACAAAGTCTCCAATAGAGACGTTACTGGGCCCGCTCAAGCAAATCGATGAACAACGGGAGGACAGTGATGACAGTGACACCTTAAAAAAAAGATTGAATCTGGGGCTGGTGCAGTAGCACAGCGGGTAGAGCATTTGCCTTGCACGCGGCTGACCCAGGTTCGAGTCCCAGCATCCCAGATGGTCCCCTGAGTACCGCCATGGGTAATTCCTGAGTGCAGAGCCAGGAGTAAACCCTGTGCATTGCTGGGTGTGATCCAAAAAACCAAATCCCCACAACCCCCCCCCCCCCAAAAAAAAGATTGAATCTGCCATCTTGGATCTCTGCACCTGGTGTAACTCCCATATACAGTCTTTGGCCTAAGTTAAATAACATATTCCCCATTCAGATACCACGTAATTTTGAATTGATAGGCCATACAAATACAAACTGGCTGTGGCTAGTCAGTGACTTGTAGCTAAATATCAGATAAGAATTAACATAGAACTCTGAAAGGGAAGGGGGAAGATACGATAAAAAGAACGGAATTTTAAACTATCACACAGTATTTAATCACCTTTATGGGGAAAAAGTGATTAGGGTAAAAAAGTGGGACAATAGAAAAGACAGGGGTATTTTGAAATGTTTACTAATTACCGTAAATATATTTGTAATTGAGGTAACTGCTATAACTTCAAGCCCCATTCGTATCCTTTTTTGTTTTTCACAGTAAGCATTCCAGGTATCTTCGTTAAACCCATAATTAAAATAACCAGAAAGGTCAGCGCCTAAAAAGAAGACACAACTTTTGTATGCAACTATTTCAATCCTATTTTTATGCAGCAAATAAAATATAAAAATGTAAATGATACGTTCTATCAGTTTAAACACCTCTTCAAATTTTACTAGTTCTTCCAATTATTACTCTAGCACCACAAAACTATGTTTTTAATGAAATTCCTTTATAAATGGCATTCTAATAAAATAGTATGCTATGCAAGACTAATATAATGCTAAGCTACAGTTACAATTTAGCAACACGGGTTATTACTGCTAATTATGCTTAGGACATTTATAATGACATTTACAAAACTCCTATGAATACTATTGATACTGAAAGTTAGATATTTTTCTAATGACTTTAATACGAAACGTCTTTTAAAAATCTACAATCCAGAGAGATAAGTCAAAGAGCTAGAATGAATGCTTTGAATATAGGTGCCCAGGTTTGATGGCAAGCACGCAAGGTAACCAGTCATTGCCAACAGACCTCAAGCACCATCAGGTGTTCCCAAGAAAAATCCAGTCCTCTTCTGCTGGGGAAACAGCTCGAGTATTAGAGCACATGCTCAGTGGCCTTGAGCACACTCCCGGGTACCACACCGTTCATCCCAGAAGACTGAGCATCACACACACTGAGTGCCCCAGGACCTTGAGGGTCACTGAGGCTGGTCCCAGGGAGGGGTATGGAGTCATTTATCATCTTACCAGGTTTACACCATGGTTTATCTTCAAAAGAATCCAAATCTACCTCCAAGAGTGGAACTCCATTAATACTTCTAGGTGCATCAAGCTCTACCCCTTTGACTTCTGTTCCTTTTTTAACAAATACAAAATAGAGAAAGAATGGCACGAGCAAGATACTGAGAGCAAAAAAGAAAACACCATTTTACTAGGGCTAGAGTGATAGCACAGCGGTAGGGCGTTTGCCTTGCACGCAGCCAACATGGCCGACCCGAGTTCGATTCCTCCGCCCCTCTCAGAGAGCCCGGCAAGCTACTGAGAGTATCTCGCCTGCACAGCAGAGCCTGGCAAGCTCTGCGTGACGTATTTGATATGCCAAACACAGTACAACAAAGTCTCCAATGGAGACGTTACTGGGCCCGCTCGAGCAAATCGACGAATAACGGGAGGGTCTTTAGCTTTTACCTTTTATTTTACTAGTGATAGCTCTAATATAACAAAGGTTTCAATGAGAACATTAAAGTCAGGCATACTATAAGAATAAGCATGTTATCAATAACAGTAAGTTTAAACTTTAGGGAAGAAACTCTAAGATAAAGTGTACGGATTAGGAACTTGTTAACTCATTCAAATAAATTCCTGTACCAATATGTACCAATAACTTCCAGGTATTAAATCCCTTTTTATATGCTCTGAACTATAACAGGTCTTACAGGGTTGTACAAACAAGTTAAAATCAAAAGAGGAAAAGAAACCTCGTGACCCACAAACTCTACAAACACCTATTCTCTTACAAAGCCTTTCACAGAGAAAATTTTCCCCATCCTTGAGACACAAGTTTAAAAGACTCTCTTGAATTGAACTGAAGCACTTTTCAGATCACCTGTGACAGCTACTATAGTCTGTACGTTATTCAGCTATAGTCATTACTTTCCTACTGATGCACTGGCAAATACAAATTTTACCTGTAGTTCCATAGACTCTTCCTCCTGTCTTGATATTAAGATTCACTGGTGCTGGTCCGTAACTCCTAAGAACAACAAAAATTATCCTGATAATCTTGAACTAAACAAAAATAGCAATATATTCCATGTATACAAGTTATACATATATAGACTGACATTGACTAACATGTTTTTAAAAAGTGGGCATGGGGGAGGGTTCCGAAGTGCTGATTAGGGGACCTAAGGGCCCCTTCCTGCCATTCCTGTGGTCAGCAGTTCAATGCCTGGGTCTGAGAATGCAATGTTCTTCAAGCACTGCAGTACCAAGGATTATCTAGAGTACCCCAGCTGTGCTCAGAGACCTTCAGAGCCAATTCAGCAAGGCTCGGGGGACCAGGTGGTGTTGGGGATCAAACTAAACTGGTTACAGGCAAATCGAGTGACTTAACTCGCTGTACTATTTCTCTGACCCCTAGGGGGAAAAAGTCTTAATTTTTTGTCACTTATTAAACAAAAGATTTAAAAAAACAGATATTCTGGGATCAAGAAAGATAGTGCAGAAGGCCTTCAAAAGTACTGCCAGATGTGGCCTTGGAAGCACCTGAGCACCACTGGATCAATCAGACCACATACATTGGCCCTCACATTAAACCACCTACCATTGGGCTGAGAATCACTCGCAGTGAGGCCTGGCCACCTGAACAAAGGGAGGACTCTTCCACAAAAGAAACAGTTATATCTTATATGTTTGGGTTAGGGCACATACATAATATGAGCATGACCTGGGCATCATCCCCAACACAATCTAACCCCTCGGACACTGCCAGATTATTATCCAGGGGTCCCTTTTGATCCCCTCTCTGGCCTGGCCTCTACAGTGAATCATTTTTAGAAGCCAAAAGAGATACGCATCTAAGTGCCTTTTTTCTCCCATTGTCCAGGTCTCAATATCACAGTAGTTTTCAACTTTCAATAACCTGCGTGCTAATAATAAATTCAGATTTAAGACATAGAAAAGACCAAATTTGCAGGCCAGAAAGATAGTCTAGGCATTAAAGAGTGAGCCTTGCATGTGGTGAAATCCGGTTCACCCCCTGGCACCATCTGGTTCCCTAAGCACTGAATGTGGGTGCCTACAGGCCCCAAAGCCTTGGTGCTCCTGGGCCAGCACCCCCACATTCTCGGGCTTCTTAGTAAACCACCAGCTCCCTTTGTTTAAAATCACTGGGAGGGGCCTCCAGATTCCTGAGCACTGATTCACAGCTTCTCCCTGCACCTCCTCTTCCCCCCACACCAAAAGAATTAAAAGGCAGGTGTAGTGGAGAGTACAGAGGTTAAGGTGCATGACTGGGAAGGGGTTGATGCTTATTTCACCCCTGGCCGCACACGATCGTCATGGAGTGTAGTCCTGGGAGCCTCAGGCACCACTGGCGGAGCAGGGAAAATCATTAGCCCCCGAAAGACCTGAGCAGTGCCTCTTCCTTTGGCCCTTGCACTTAACATACTTTATAAATATAAAGGTGTTGTCGATCACCAGTCATTTCTGTGTGCAAATTTACGCGTCCAAAAATCCAACTTAGAAATGAAGTTTTTGTTTTGTTTGGGGCACACCCAGAGCTCAGAGTTTACTCTTGACTCTGTCCTCAGAAATCACTACTGGCAGGGCTCAGAGGACCCTCTGGGGTGCCAGAGATCAGACCTGGGTCAGTGATGTGCAAGACAAGCACCTTCCTTCTGTGCCATCAGGTCTGCCCCAGAAAATGATTTTTCAGTAAAATATAAATGAGTTCTAAGGCCACTAGTATGGCCACCGCAGCTATCTGGAGGGAACTGTTTGCTTCAGGATTGTTTTCCATCCTTTAACTTTGGGTCTGTGTTCGCTCTGAACGTTCAGATGAGTTTCTTTTAGGCAGCAGAATGTTGGGTTCAGTTTCCGAATCCATTTTGCCTCTGTGTCTCTTGATTGGTGCGCTTAGACCATTGATGTTGAGAGAGGTTATTGGTAGAGGGTTTTGTGCCATCTTTCTGTAGGGGCTTGTTGTGCTTGTAGGGGGTTTTCTTCTCTTAAAGAAGCCCCCTTAGTCCTTCTTTTAAGTTGGTTTTGAGTCTATGTATTCCTGAGCTGTCATTTATCCATGAAATAGTGTGTTTCCTTCCGAATTTGAATGAGAGTTGAGCTGGATAGAGGATTCTTGATGAGGCGTTCATTTCATTGGTTTTTTTCACGATATACCCCCCATTGTCTTTGGACTTGGAGGGTTTCCTCTGATAGGTCTGCTATAAACCTAAGGGGTGCTCCTTTGTATGTGATTTCCTTCTTCAACCTTGCTTCTGGCAGTGTCGTATCTCTATCCATATTATCCATCATTCTGACTATGATGTGTCTTGGAGTCTTTTAATTAGGGTCTCTTTTAGCTGGCACCCTTCGGGCTCTTTGGATCTGGATGCCAGCATTCTCCAGCTCTGGGACCTTTTCGGTAATGATATGTTTAACTGTGGGAGGGGGAAAGCACCCAGGGGCCAGGCATCTGCTAGCCCCTTCCCCACCTTCACCCGAGAGCCTGCCCTTCCCCCTCCCCCCACTACCACTTGGCGCATCTCTGCCCCTAGCGGGCTCAGCTCCGTGTCCTCCCGGTCTTCCTTGGGCGTCCTCCTTGGGCACCCATCTCCGCTTCCTTATTCATCCCAAGACAAACCCAGCAAGGTCCTCGCACCTCAGCTCAGCCCGCATCTCCCCTTGTGGTCCGAGAAGGTTCAGAGTCCTCTGCCAATCCCCGTCACTGCTCCCAGCAGCCAAATGTAGACGAGTGCGTGTAGCCCGGCAGTTTGGGCGCTCGGTAGTCAGTAGCTTGGGGGACACGGAACTTAAGGGGGATATCTGGACTGCTCTCCCACCCCTAGGGGCTTCAGTGGTGAGCTAGCATGAGGGGCCGCCCCTGCTGCGTGGCCAGGGTTTTTCCTCATCTTCTCTTCCCCTGGGCGGTCCTGGGGTTTGTGTGTCCGGCACTGGCACTGGATTTCCTGGGCTGACCACCCGCCTGGTAGGCATCAGCCAAGTCCCTGAAGGTGAGTGCTGGTGCCTCTGTCACTCCCTCCACTGCAGGGGTGGGAACCAGCCCATCCTTCTCGGTGCTGGCCCGGGAAAGTGCAGAGTGCCACCGTGTGGTCGCAGAACGCTGTGTGAGTTGTCCTGGCACATGTTAAGGCCTGTCACCCTGAGCTAGGACTGTTTGCTGGTCAGCCCCAACAACCACCCACTCGGGAGCACTTGGCGATGTAATTAGTCTTGTAATTAGGGAAGTGGGGAAGTGGGTCCTGGGGAGGCTACTGCCAGCGTGGGCACAGGAGCCATCGTATTTGTGCAGGTGCCAGATCACTGAATTTTGACCATTTGGGACACTCCTGGACCCAAGGAACCGTGACCTCAGAGCAGCACACACTCTTGCCCCATGCTTGGTAGGTGCACATTCCCTCCACATTCTCTTGATCGGAGAGCAGAGAGTTGGTTATTTCACAGCTGTGGATATGGACCCCAAGGAGAACCCATCATCTCTGCGCCGCTTCTTCGAGTCTCATTCCTTTGAGCCTCCTTAAGTTGCCTCCAGGATCCCCCTCCTTGAGACTGGACTCCTCTGAGATGCCAGGAAGGCCTGAGGTGCCAGGACTGGTTTTCACCTTCTGCAGCTGTGCGTAATTGGAGGCGCTCTCTGGAGGCTCCTCTGATTCTGTGTGTCTTCACTTCTCTTTCTCGCCGACTGGAGACACCTGCCCCATGCCTCTATCGATTTGTTTGGTGCTGGGGATCAAACCCAGCCAGTGAGTGAGTCACTGGCGACAGGAGAGACAGTCATGGCAGGGAAGGGGCCGTGCCTAGCCGTGCGCAGCTCACATTGTAAATATAGGGCCCAAATGCTCAGGATCTCTTGAACAAACAACTCTGGGCTCACCAGAGGCCCCCATGCCAAAGATCAGAGGTGGACCCCTTCCTCAAGACACACGCACAAGTGAGCTCAGAGTGTGAAGTGGTATGAAAAAACTGAGGTGACAGGACTGCAGCAATAGTATAATGAGTAGTAACTCCGTTTGCACTTGCCTTGTGTCCTACTGACCCGGCTTCAATCCCCAACACAACATATGATGCCCTGCGTCCTGCCAAGAGTGATCCCTGAGCTCAGAGCCAGGAGTAAGCCCTGAACTCCACTGACTGTGGCCCAGATCCACGATAAATTCAGCTTTGAAAGTTCGTAAAGAACAGAGTCAGCTTCGCACTTGCTGAGGACAGTAGCATAGAGACCAAAAACAGGCTAGTTCAGGTGGTCATCCTCAAAAGGAAAACGTTGTCAGTTCCTAAGGTGCCATCAGGAAAGTAAAAACACGGACCAAGGCATACAAAGTTTGGCCAGAGCTGTAGCATGTCGGGTCGGTGTTGCCTTGCAGCACCCTACCAGGTTTGATCCTCAGCACCCCACATCTTTGAGTAACTTCTGAGCATATCCAGATGTCGCAGGGGAAGAAAAGAAACCCTTTAGTCTTGAGACTCTGGTTCCATTTGGTTTCTGAAGGGCAAGGGAAGAAAGTGACACAGAATGAAAGCAAAGGACAGAAGACGTGGAGAATCCCCAAGGGAGGAGAGAGACGAGAAAAGAAAAGAAAATTTCTGTACAAGCTCAGTACAGACGCACCCATCACCATCACGGTGGCCTATTCCCAGAGAGGGAGACACCCTCAAACAGTCAGCTCAGCCATGCCGGGTGTTCCAATGGCTACTGAGCTTCTCTGCACTTCTCGGTGAACAGATACATTAACTATCTAAGCACCTGCCCTCTCCAGGTGACTGTGTGGCGCTGGGCAAACTCTCAGGGACCTCAGGGGTACCTTAAGACTGACTCTTTCCAGAGAGAGAGTTCTGGAGAAGAGGGGGGAGCAATATTTTTCTTGAGTAACTCTTGGCCCAAGCAAACAGGGCCCATTCCTGTCATCGGAGAAAACTCTTTGCAAATGTGGAAGCAGCCGAATGGGGCAAGAGCAAAGGCCACAGATGAGGGCAATTGAAAGGGAGCATCGGAAGGGCCACAGGAGGCCAGAGCAGAGAGCCACAAAGGAGACCCAGGGAGTGGCCCCGGGGGCTCACAGAGCACTGGGTCAGGGTGGATGAAGCCAGAACCAGTGTCTTGTCTCCTCAGGGTGAGGTGGAAGCTGCACTGTGAGGGCCAACCACTCTTTCCCTGCTTCACAGGCTGTCACCGGGAATGAGACGAGGGCGGGGCAGGGCGGGGGAAGCCGACCTACTGTGGAGTTTTCCAGAACTTGTCTCTCTCCTCACTTGGGGATTCTCCACGTCTTCTGTCCTTTGCTTTCATCCTGTGTCACTTTCTTCCCTTGCCCTTCAGAAACCAAATGAACCAGAGCCTCGGGACTAAAGGGTTTCCAAGGGCTGCCTCCTCGTTCCCATGCAATTCCAGGCCCCTAGTTCCTGACTGTCGTTCGTAAAAGCAAGGGGACCCCAATGACGTTTCTATATTTGGGGGCTTATTAAAGTGCTCCTTGTACGAAGAAAGTGATCATATTTTCTGATCGAATTTCAGTGCCTACTCTAATCGGACCACTCAGGGTACTAGAAGGAAGATAAAACCTGTTGTCCACAACATGTTCATCGTGAAGTGGAGACCATGTGAACAGTTTCACAGGGCAATGGGAGAGGCAACGGAGGCTGTAATTACTGGCCTGAAACAATATCAGGCTCCAGTAACTTATCCAAAGCCAGTTGTGTTTTGTGGAGTGAGAAAGCTC